>NC_135862.1:29953749-30157607 GCF_031162955.1 Sander vitreus
CTGTCAGGCTGACCACTGTCTGGCTCTCTATACTTACATCCAAAATAACGGAGATGCCTCTCCGTGGCTCCGGGGCGAAGAACTGCTCCTGAGCCACGGCCACCTCCTCCTTGCTGGAAGCGTACTCCCGGCTGGAGATGTTCTTGTTGTCGCTCATTTTGGTGACTATCCAGCGGACGAGCCCGTCGATTCCACCGGGCTGGGCGCCGCTGTTTCCGGACTGTGCTGCCGTCGCGGACTCGCTGTCCTGACTGGCTACGGGGTTCGGCTGCTCGCGGCTTTCTTGGGCTCGAAGTTTGGCTTGTTCTTTGTTAAGCAGTTTGTGGACTCCGTCCCTACAGTAGCGCGCTGCCTGCTCACACATCCTTTTGCTGCGGAGCGCTCATGCTGCGCTCTACGGGGGAGAGAGAAGCCCCCACCCCCTATCCTCCCCTCTTACATCACAGCACCCATCCCAAAACACACCCACCAATCCTGCATATCCTACATGTTATTTATCCGTATATATCAAACGAAAAGTGGTCATTATATTCTTACTGGGACTGATATTTTTAAGGTTTGGAGAGTTTAAAGTGACTTTGTTGCACTTACTGCTATTTACTGTATCTCATATTGTATTAAGACACTACAGTGATTTTATATTCCCATTGGGTACAATGTATAGCCTATACTTTAAAATGAATATACTCTGTCTTTCTAAAATGTAAAAATATAGGAGTAAACATCATGTGATTGACATCCACTTATGTTGTAATATTGCTAGACCACTTGGGACAATCTGGGATACAGTAACCACTCCTCTTGGGCTCAGAAATCAAGCAGAGAGAGGTGTAAAACAAGGGATTACATCCATTTTGCTTTGTCTTTTGTTAAATGTCTAATGTGAACAAAGACAGCAATACTGTATTTCCCTTCCTTACTTTAAACAGTCACTGCAAGACACTTTGTCCCAATGGGAGGATCAGAGGATTTCCTCAGAGTGTCTCTTGAACTGTCAGTCCAGCTCATCATTAGAGTTTTAGGTAGGTAGGTAGGTGTGTGTGTGTGTGTGTGTGTGTGTGTGTGTGTGTGTGTGTGTGTGTGTGTGTGTGTGTTTGAGCGCATGTGCGTGTGTGATGTGACAAATCTAACCTTTGGTAATGAGCGTCTCCTCCAGCTCTGCCCTTTCAGCTGAGTCTTGCCTACAATGTGCTGTGTGTTTAACAGCGTAGAGTGGTTTGGACAAATTAACTCCAAGTGGAAAGTTGACACTTTAACTTGTTATTTAACAGGTTATGAGGATGACCAAAATGCAAAAAAAGTCAGGTAAATGTATCTTCCCCCTTATCACTGAAGCAGTAGAATTGGTGAACTCACTTGACATGATTGCCCCCATGTGGAAACAAGTGTGCAATGACAGGTGTGAGCAGGTTTTCTCTACAGGTTTTATTCAGTTGACTATTCAAATATTTATGAACACATTTTTGACAACTAATTAGTTGAATAACAAAAATATACACAGGGCAATTATGGCTGTTTTTGACCTTCACATTGGAGTTCAGGCATTGAATAAATAATTTGTAAACACATTCAACTAAAACAAGCTACACATTGAAGGCTTGAGTCTAAAATGGTTTCATGTGAATTTATCTTGGCATCTGTTTGCGTATGTTCTTATGTGTGTGTCTGCACAGTCAATTGCATGTGTGTACAGTAAGTGTGTGTGTACATATCTCTCTCTAAGATGACTCCGTGCGGTAGCCCTTTAGGTAATAGACCCAAGAACAAGGTTCACTGTGGCCCTCAGAGTGCTGACTGGAGATGGTCAGCTTGCCAAACCACGGCCCTGGAAGGCCTCCTGGAGGGGCCTCAAAGGACACCAGAATGCTATGGGTCTTTTTGGAGAGGATTGTGTCCACCTCTGTGACAGAAAAACAGGGGTTGTCCACCTAGGAGCAGAGGAAATAAGGCTCAGGTTCAATCAATAACAGATGAGGTCAAGGAAATTAATAAAGTGTAAGCATTTTGTAAAAGTGGAGGTGTGAAGAGTCACAGTCTAAACATGAGAATATAAAAGCCAGACTGCAACACTCTCTTTACTGCAACTGTTCCAGGCTTAATTTTAAGCTATAGTGCGTAGTTAGTCGCCCCATGAGGAATTCAATGATAACAACACTGTCGGTAAATCCACATGACGCAAGCCTTCCGCGATCACGCACCACCTCCACCCCTCCTCCACAAAGCTGCTAGTAGCTCAAGGCGGACACGGAGAATTAAAAAAAACATGATGAACTCTTTAGAAGAGGTAATTATCTTGTAGTTTTTATATCCTCTTTGTCTCCAAAGCTGAACGTTGCTGTTGTCCTTTTCTCAGCGGTGACGTAAAACGTATCACTCGAGCTTCTGCACGTAAAAGTCGCTGGTCGGCATCGTTTTGTAAACATAGACATACTGAGAAATACAGAGAGAGCTTTGTGGAGCTGATAGGCTGAATTAGCTGTGTTTCAACTCATTTGGCAATGGCTTGAATGTAAAGGACGTTCAATATTATATTATAAAATAGTTGCGCACTATAGCTTTAAAGCTGCCAGAAAATGAATTCCTTGGATTTCAACAAATGTATTGGCTTTTTCCACACTGGATATATTGGAACGCAATAAATCGCTTCAATTGTCAGTGACACCAATGCTCCTCCAAAAATATCTACACATTTTTAACTTATTCCTCTCTTCAATCTGGTTTCCCAGATTTCCCTAGCCCTCAGGCCATTACTTCTTTACCTTAAAAGAGAAAGTGGTGGTCTGCAGGAATACATTCTTGAAGGGGATAGAAACGCTGCGACCCGTCTTGATGCTAAACGGGCCCTGGGCTTTGGGAGGGAGGCAGATCCCATGCAAGGGAAAGATGTATTCGCCACCGCCTGCTGAGGACAGGCAGAGCTGGCCTCTCACTTGCCCCAGCTGATGAGGTTCAAAACAAACCTCCACGCTGGCATCTGGCCCCACCTGGGCTCTGGACTTATCCACTATGAAGTCTGGGCAATCAGTCTGCAGGAGAGAGATAAGAAGAAGGGATTCATAGGACAGCAAATCATCACTGAGACTACATTGGTATTTTTAGTTATTTTGAATGATCATTACAACACTGGTGTCATAGGTTGGGTATGAATGTAAAGTACTACAGTATGTGTTGTTTTAGCTCTACAGTGTAGTATCTACAGTACAGTAGGTGTGAACATCACTGTGTCACAAGATGACAGCCTTAAAGGGACCAGAGCTATTTTCTTGACTTGATGAAGTTCCTCTAGAACCACACAACACACTACAAAACTATTTTCACAGGCTGAGTAGTATTCCTCATGACTAGTAAACCGATGTGTATGTGTGAAATTGGTGAAGTGCCTGATGGAGATATTCAGTGTTTAGTTATTTTGTTATATTGAAATAGTTGTTGAAAATGTTTCTGTTTTGTTTGAATTATACAGCTACACGAGTTTGATTCTATCGTTATTAATATCTTTATTTTGGTTACTTTAAGTATCTGTTAGTGCTTTTGTTTTGAAAGTACCATGCAGCCACCAGGTGAAGTCTATATATACTGTATATGGGTAAGCAGGGACGTAGCAGGTAGACACCGGGGAGGGCTGATGATTTTTTTTACCAGAGCCAATAGATGCAATTGTTCCTTGTTAAAGGACAATTCCGGCGCAAAACGAACCTAGGGGTTATTAACAAATGTGTACCCACTCTGTCGCTCTCTGGGACATGTTTTCATGCTAATCGAATGAGTTTGGAGCTTGAAAGACGCTAGCGCGGACCGCTGATTAGCTTACAACGTTAGTATTCGGGGCACAGGGAATGTAAAAACAAATCGCTATTTATACCACTAAAAAGGCTCAAAATATCACCAAACTTTAACGGTAGCATAATGAGGGTCCCAACATGTTAACCGAAGCATTGAGAACTTTGTAAGTGTACAGACAGCTTATAGAACAAAGAGCTGCGGGAGCTCCATGAAAGGGCTACGAGAGAGAGAGAGAGAGCTACTGGTAGTCAATGCCGCAACACAGCCTCGTACTTCGGGAAACTGGGGGTGTACCTGCGGACATTGTGAAGCTATGGCCACCGAACAGGAGTGTCTGTGTTGCAAGGAGTGGGACCTGTTGCGTCGCGATTCCCAAGAGACGCAGTGTTTTGTACAGTCTGAAGATTTCCCCTCTCTGATAAACAGGGCTGTTGAAACTTTTTCGGCGACCCAGACCGGAGGGACCAGATGGACAGTTATCCACTGAGTAAGTACACTAGACCAGTTATGCAGAGTGCAATTATTTCAGATATATTGAGCAAATTGTTTTTGATTTTAGTTTGCATCGCCAGCTTTAAGTCATGACTGGTTTCCAAGACGGCGGCGGCATGTAAACATGACATTTCAATAAACTGTCTGTACACTTACAAAGTTCTCAATGCTTCGGTTAACATTTAGGGACCCTCATTATGCTACCGTTAAAGTTTGGTGATATTTTGAGCCTTTTTAGTGGTATAAATAGCGATTTGTTTTTACGTTCCCTGTGCCCCGAATACTAACGTTGTAAGCTAATCAGCGGTCCGTGCTAGCGTCTTTCAAGCTCCAAACTCATTCGATTTGCATGAAAACATGTCCCAGAGAACGACAGAGTGGGTACACATCTGTTAATAACCCCTAGGTTCGTTTTGCGCCGGAATTGTCCTTTAAAATGTTTGCTTACCAAAAACAAACTGAAAAATAAACATCGCAAAACGTCATCTTTGCCTTGACAATAAACGTATCTAACCTGCATAAGATTCACTCCTTCGGTGCCTTAGTGTCTGTTTGATTGTGAGTTTTTAGTTGGTTTTAGTTGAGTCTGAGGACAAATCGCCACTACAGTCCCCGTTTGAAAGACACCATCTAGTGCCCGCATCCATTAGTAAAAGCAAAACTAGCAGAGAAAATGGCAGAGCATACAGTCTCACAAGAACTAGGTGTCACCTCCATTTCTGAATCATTAGGACATGTTTAATATTTTCCTACCTTGCATGAGTACTCAGTTTCGTAGCGGGAGTGGTTGGTGAACTTAACAAGAACAGAGTGGCTGCTGCCCAGAGAAGTGCTGAAGTGGACGGTTTTCTCTTGCGGTGGAGGAAGAGCTTTGAGAAGCAGATCGTAGTGGAAGTAGCCCAGATCATTACTAAACAGAGTCAGCCGGGCTGTAGACTCGCCTGGGCGCAAGGGAAAGTACTCTAAGCTCAGAGAGCCCTGAAGAGAGGAGACACATGCACACACAAAGAGTGTCAATTACAGTTTGTTTGTGAGCACACAGCTGTATTTTTCCCAAAGTACCGAAAATAGATGTACTCAGCATCCACCTTGGACTGTCCTGGCACAGTGTGCTGAGGTGGGGCACTGATGTCAAGGCATTTACAGTCAGTGGTGAGGCAGGTAGCTGTTGTCAGGGGGTTCTCCACCAGTATGGTCGCCAAGGCCGTGCGGCGGACGGTGCTCACCAGCTCTATGGTGGACACGACTCCTGGAGATGTGGCCTTGAAGTTAACAAGGTAGAACAAGTACTCACCGGACACCTCATTACGAAATGTCACCTGAAGAGAAGGGTTAAAGGGTGATGTGATGACAAGGCTCAGAAAAATATTCAAACATATTCAGGATAAGTCATTGCCACTTTGTCTGTGTTATTTCTCTGCATGTCATTCTGTTATGTTTGTACTGATGTCTGTAAGCATGCTGTGTCCATAACGTACGGTGTTTGTGACGAAGAATTTCCCCTTGGGGACAATGAAGTCTAAAATGTGGTCACAGAAATGTGTGTGTGATCCGGTGGTGGAATTGCATTGCATGGTGTGCATTTACTTAAGTACAAATTTGAGGTACTTTACTTGAGTCTTTACCTTTTCATGCCACTTTCTATGTCTACTCCGCTACATTTCAGAGAGAAATATTGTACTTTTTACTCGACTACATTTATCCGACAGCGTTAGTTACTTAGTCACAAATGAAGAATTTCGCACACAAAACACAAGTAGTTTAGCCGATTAAACACAGAACTGTTTTGATCGTTTCCAGTTTCTTAAATGTGAGGATTTTTCTGCATCGAGTACTTTTACTTAGTACATTTACCTGATGATACTTACATACTTAAGTAACATTTTCAATGCAGGATTTTTACTTGTAACAGAGTATTTCTTCAGTGTGGTATTAGTACTTTTACTTAAGTAAAGAATCTGAATACTTCTTCCAATACTGCTGTGATCAAACCTTGGTGTTGTACTGCCCCTCTCTGTATGTGAAGAAAGACATCTTGTAGTCTCGCTTGGCCAAAGCAGGGACATCAACGTATTCCAGACCCTTGAGGGACACCGTAGCATCTGTCTTGTCAGGTTTTAGGATCTCTATTAGCACACGGAACCTGAGCACACAGAAACACTTGTGACTCTACTGTACAACTGTCTTAACAGGACTTGTGCATTTCTCCTCATTACATCTCAGCGGTTATTCACATTCAGCATTCACATATTACATTTTAGGTGATCTTTTTAACATGCAGCAAGAGGTTTTGCTAAATTAAATAGGGGTATGAAAAACATAAATATTTTGGAGAAGCACTGGGTATTTATGTGAAGTGCTGCAAAATACTGAAATACTAAATACTGAAAGGCCTTTTAATGCATACAAAGATATACTAACAATAGCTGGTAGTGTCTGTTTACGTTATTCTAACTATAGTCTATTCTCGACCTTCCACTTCCGGGATTGCCCCGCTGCCGCCGGAAATTCCGCCATAGTCCTTATTTTCGGCCGGATTTCTGTTACCTTACGCTTTCCATTACCTTACGCTGTTGCACTACTTAAATAACTTTTGAACGTACACACGTTCCACCAGACCAAGTTCCTTGCCAAGGCTATTTTGCAGCCACACCGGGGCTCCGTGCAGTGCTTAGTGCCGGCCAATCACGATTGTGATTGGTTTTAAGAAATGCCAAAAATGTGTTGGTTCAAACTTGGGAATTGAAGCTGATGTAACTGATATATGTATAGCAACAGACATTTAAACAACAAGGTAAAAGGGGGCTCTTCATGATAAAATAAAGAGAATTCTCATCTGCAGCTCCCCTCGGCCATACAGAGCTTTATATCGACTTTCAGATCATTGTGTAGCTGTTCAGTCCGCTCTCATAGCATCATTTTCCGCCATAGCAGGAAGCTGTTTTCAGAAAAAAAGCTCTAAAAATCACTTGTACACTACCTGCCCAGCATAAAACGTCAGACAGATGTAGTTGGGGACTAGCTGGTGAACATAGTTATCAGCTAAAGAGCCAAATATTTCCCCCAGGAGTTGGAAGAGACCAAAAACAAATCAAAGAGAATATTGGACTTGCATATATCAAGTGGCCAGAAGCACAACTCCAAATGAAAGATAATGTTGCTCCGTAACTGCTAGCTGCGTAACTAAGCAACTGTTGGATAACAGGTTTGTCCTATCAAGTCAATATGACAATGTTGTGTTCACACAACAACTAGTTTTCGCTGCCCCCGAGTGGCCAAAAAAATCATGCGATGTAATTATATTTAGGGTTATATATAGTCTTGCATTGCCAGACCTTCCTCCACAGTGCTGCGGATGAGGGTCTAGCTAGTCCAGAAAGCATTTTTTCCCTTTCCTTTATTGTTAACAAAATGAAAAAGTAAGGTAAGTCCACCCCAAAAGGACTTACCATCTCCAACAGAAAACACTGCTCTTTACTTCCGTGACAAACATGCGTCACTTTGTAACATTATTTGACATATTAAAATGCTCGCCTAGCTGCTAGCGTGGCACCTAGGTACTGCGCATGTGCGACTCCCAACAAAGATGGAGCAGAAGTGAGATGCCTCACTCTGTAGCTAAAACAGAGAGCTCAACACACAGGGTGAAAAGAGGAGCTGCAGCAATGTGCAGTACAACAAAAATAGTGTTTTTTGAAAATTAAACCATGTAAACCTATTCTGATATAACCTCTAAATACAATTATGAACCTGAAAATGAGAATAATATGAGCACTTTAAACTAGGGCTGTCAATCGATTAAAATATTTAATCTAATTAATTACATACGCTGTGATTAATTAATCGCATACATAATTAACGGTGCCTGAACCGATACTTTTTAAGAAAGTAAAAAAAGAAAAGAAAAAAAAGGGTACTAAACAACAGTTGGTGACATTAAAGAACAGCTTGTTTATTGCTAAGGCCAAATGGTCAAAATTAAATGATTTAAATAATGTATAACAATAACAATAACTTATTTCACTAGTAAATAGCTGTTGAACGACAAAAACAACAACCAGATAGGAAAAGGACATTTACAATAACTTCAAATGCACCACGAGGCTGTAGTTTACCAGTTTCATTGAACGCACCATCTGTGTTGTTTCTCCAATGGCAGCTGCAGATTGTTACATACCGGTGTTGAATCCTCTACAGTAAAACACAGTCAAACTTTACACCGTTTAGCGTTAGCTGTCAGCATTTTAACCGTGTTAAATCCAGCTGCTAGCTAGCAGTAGGCTAACGTTAGCTGCTGTTGAGTATAGTGTTAACTAGCGTCACATGCAGCGGGGTTTGTGTTTCTTGTAACGTCTGTTTCAGAGCATCAGAGAGAAGTGAAGACATATCAGTGGCACCAGATTTTCGTCTGTATGCAAACGTCAATATGGAATGGATTAATCTGCGTTAATTTTTTTAACGCGTTATTTTTACAGCCCTACTTTAAACCAATCACGCATTGCCAGACACAATGCTGGTGCCTCTGCAAAATAGCCCAGGGAAGCAACTTGTTTTGGTGGAACATGTGTACGTTCAAAAGTTGTTTTAGTCATGCAACAGAAAACTAGCTAGCTAACAGATAGTCTAGCTAGCTGTCTGGATTTACCCTGCAGAGATCTCAGTCCTCATGAATCCACCAGAGTTTAGAATGCCAACATAAAGAAAGTGTAAAGTGAGGGACACCCGGCCGTAAATGAGGGACATCCGGCAGATCATCTGGCAGCACCTGAACAATCCCATAAATCAGAGATCTTCAACAGGGGATCCGGGACCCCTGGCCTCCAAATTATTGTCAAATTTTAAAAGTTATATCATAAATTAACTCTAACATATGATTAACAAATATAAATCCCCACTGATGATAGGCTTACTGGTCTATAGGTAATGTAGTCTCTAAGGTAGCCACCCACAGATTCACTGTGCCTATGTGTAACATTAAAATCATGCAAACAATTATTATTTAAATAGCTTAGTATTCTATGCAAAAAAGGTATGTATAAAGGCTTTAGGCCGCCCTACATGTTAGTATAGGCCCAGTTTAATATGCAACTTCATTTTATACAATATACAGTATCTCACAAAAGTGAGTACACCCCTCACATTTTAGTAACTATTTCATTATATCTTTTAATGGGACAGCACTGAAGAAATTACACTTTGCTACAATGTAAAGTATTAAGTGTACAGCTTGTATAACAGTGTAAATGTGCTGTCCCCTCAAAATAACTCAACACACAGCCATTAATGTCTAAACCGCTGGCAACAAAAGTGAGTACACCCCTATGTTAAATTCCCATAGGCCAGTTATTTCATGGATCCAGGATACTACGTATCCTGATAAAGTTCCCTTGGCCTTTGGAATTAAAATAGCCCCACATCATCACATCCCCTTCACCATACCTAGAGATTGGCATGGGGTACTTTCTATAAAATCATCTCTCAATGCAAATCAAACCAGCTATTAGGCTAACCGACATAAAACCATGCCAATCTCTAGATATGGTGAAGGGTATGTGATGATGTGGGGCTATTTTAATTCCAAAGGCGGGTTCCAAGGGAACTTTATCAAGATGCATAGTATCCTGGATCCATGAAATAACTGGCCTATGGGAATTTAACATAGGGGTGTACTCACTTTTGTTGCCAGTGATTTAGACATTAATGGCTGTGTGTTGAGTTATTTTGAGGGGACAGCACATTTACACTGATATACAAGCTGTACACTTAATACTTTACATTGTAGCAAAGTGTAATTTCTTCAGTTTTGTCCCATTAAAAGATATAATGAAATATTTACTAAAATGTAAGGGGTGTACTCACTTTTGTGAGATACTGTATGTAGTAGGCGGTCCCTGATCCGTCTCTGTTTCAGTTAAGGGGTCCTTGGCTTAAAAAACATTGAAGACCCCTGCCGTAAATAAATCGTCATCGATTTAGACTAGGTTATATGTGGTTTAAGATACTAGTGAATAAAATGTGCGTGTTTGCTTTACTGCTGTTGCTTGGAGAGCCAGTTGTGCACAGGAAGAAACTCTGTGTGGTGAGTCTTGGCAGGCAGTTCGTGCACGATGGTGTCCTCTGCCTTGGGAGGTTCAGCAGTTCCTTGCAGGGAGTACAGCACGCCTGTCCCATCAGGAAAGGAGAAAAAGACTGATCCCTGAGGAAAGAAGGAGTGATATGACAAGTTAATGTCTGAGATTAAGTAATAATATCACACTTCAGAGCTTATACGTTTTTGTTTTGTTTTATGGAATGCATTGCACGCATAAAAAAAGGCTACAAGCAGAGGTGGAATGTAACTGAGACTATGTTTAGACGGAAACGATCTGAAGAGAAAACGCAAAAAGTGGCGTCGCGTTCTCACTTTTTATTCCGCGTTTAGACGAGCGTTATGGGGGCGGAATCTGCGTGCATATGGTGATGCAAAAGTGTGTGTGAACTGCGATCCACCAAGTCTGCACGCCTGCGTAGAACCGTCCTTCTACTTGTCTCCCTCTCCTCCTCCTCTCTCCCTCTCTCCCTCTCCTCTCACTATTAGCGCGAAGCGAACAACAAAAGCTGACAATTTTGTCTCTGGACAGACGAGGAGGTGGAGTTATTGCTCCAAACAATGCACACACACACACACACACACACACACACACACACACACACACTCGCAGTGCGTTTTTACCCTTTAGACAGGAACGCGATGGTTGAGCGTTTTTAAGATTTCCACTCTGGAGGGTGGGTTCACTTTTTTGCGTTTTTAAGCCCCAAAAATGCCGTCACCGTCTAAACGAAAGGCACATCTGATAAAATATTTTGCCGTTTTCACCCGCAAGCGTATTCGCGTAAACAAGGCCTAAGTACATTTACTCAAGTACTGTACTTTAGTACAAATTTGAGGTATTTTTCCATGCCACTTTCTACTTCTACTCCACTACATTTCAGAGGGAAATATTGTACTTTTTACTGCACTACATTCACCTGACAGCTATAGTTACTAGTTACTTTACGAATTAAGATTTTTGCACACAAAACACATGTACGTAGTTTATAAAATACAATATTTTGTTATAAATGAAACTACACAACAATACAGTAAATAGGCCTACATGTACAGCTGAAATGATTAGCAGATTAAACACTTAGTTGATTTACAGAACTGTTGGATTGTTTCCAGTTTCTAAAATGTGAGGATTTCTCTGCATTGAGTACTTTTACTTTTAATACTATAAAGTATATTTTCCTGATGATACTTACATACTTTTACTTAAGTAAAATTTTCAATGCAGGACTTTTACTTGTAACAGAGTATTTTTACAGTGTGGTATTAATACTTTTACTTAAGTAAAGGATCTGAATACTTCTTCCACCACTGGCTACAAATGAATAACTGCTTGTGTTTAAATGGTAGCGCTCCTCTACCAGGTGTTTCTTTCCATCAGCAGTCATGGACAGTGGTCGGTAGGTGATCTCGTATGTCTTGTTTTGGAGGGGGTCAAGGATCACCAGGGGCGCAGCGCTCCACTGTTTGCCCTCAACGACAGGTCTGATGCTGCACTGCTGGTGTGTGGGGTTGAACACGGGCAGGGTCTGGGTGTGAGAGCCACGTACTGGGCAAACAAAATTCACCACCTGGAGACAGGCAGTCAGAAGGAGATAATAATGATGCAATAGGTAGTTCAAAGGCAGTCACATTATAGGTAATACCTGTCACTGAAAGCGTAAGCAAAAGGAACTACAGTACATTAGTAATATACAGTGGAATACATTTTCTAAAGCCTTTTCTCAGGTATTAGTGGCTTATCAGCTCATTGATACCAACCAGTTTTTCCAGATTTTTGTGATCTTTAAGTCCGTCAACACTCTCTTTTCTTAAAAGGAGTCGAATCAATGTCTCACATTATGTGATTCTGGCCTTTAACAATCTCTACTATGACAAGCTACGCTGTTAACAAGACAACTTTAAGCTTTCATGTCTACTGGAGAGCCCTCAAAATCATTATCCAAAATACTGATTCGCTATTTATTTGACATGATGTGCATATATCAAATGGGATTATTATTATTATTTCTTTTTATGATTAATTAACATTTTTTATTAAGTTTTTAACACAAAACACAACTCACGACATTGACAAATCACCTCCCCATCTGAACCCCCCAACTCACCATCACCCCCCCCCCTATACAAAAATCAAGACAAAATAAAATAACAGCCATAATATTCAATACATCAAACAACAACAAAATAAACAACAAACTGTAAACCAGCCAAACATATTATGTATATGCGCTAACGCCGTAAAATGGGATTATTAATATAGTTGGTCAATGAAGCCTGTAATAGAAGCCTTGCTGGTAAAACAGTTGCTGCAAAGATACACAACATAACAATATTAAGATACTATATCGATCTCCTTATGGAAAATTGTAGTTCAGGGTTGGATAAGGTGTAGTCTTGCATTGCCAGAAACTATCTCCACAATGTGTAATGCGAGGCTAATGGGGCTATAACTCAGACATATAATGTCTGCTCTCAGTAGGGAAATAATGTAAGTCCCCTTCGCTTTGACTTGAAGTTGCAGTGCTTCCAGAGCACATACAGTACATATGGTAAGTGTGATGCGTAATTTCCCCTAAATGACCCAATGTCTCATGATCGAATGTATACTGTAGATTTTTTTTGACATCCCTACTCAACATTGTGTATAAAAGTGCAACAATCAAACCTCTTTGGTAGTGGAGGCGATGATGCAGGAGCCTGTTACAGTGAGGGTAACGGGTGAGGAGGAGCCCTCCACAAAGCAAGACAGGTTCTCATATCTTGTGTCATTAATCAGTTCTACAGGGGCAAACGTCACTTCAAAAGGAACCTCCATGTCCGGACAGATATAGCCTTTAGCTGGTGTGATGGACAACTCTGGAGGAAAACTCTCTGTTTTCCACTGGAACCTGGTTACAAGTTAGACAAATACATAAAAAGCAAACAACAGCATACAGTATATCCAACCAGAATAAGTCATGAGTCCCAAAAGCAAACTACTACAAAATTGTAAAATATGTCAACATATATGAATTGTTTCCTCTTAGTTCACTATTGCTTTTATTGCCTTTAACAGCTGTGTCTTGTCTAATCTTTGTACTCTATGCTCTGTTGCTTTGCTTTGTTGCTAATCTTTTGAACTGATGTTATCATAGCAGCAAAGACAGCTGATAAAGTCAGTCTTCTAAATCTTTGCTTTACTACACACCATAGAATCTTATAAAAAGGGGTAACTCTATAAAGTCCAGCTTGATTAGTGTGTGCCTGAGTGTATATGAATGTGTATGTTTGTCTGTATTTCTGCTGCTATTTTTTTATCTTACTGAAGTTGGACCATATATTGTATAATATCTAAGCTTACCTGGCACCAATGTCCCCAGTGTTCGTCATAAAAATCCTCTTCCTGGCTTGGCAGCGCTGGACAACAGCTCCAAAGGCTAGGTGGTCCTGGTCCAGCTGGACCTCCACACCCTGACAATTAAAATCAGAACTTTACATTCAATTACAATATAGAGTTAATACAACAAACCTTAACATGTCTTGTATAAAAGTTACAATGCAGACTGCATTGATGCTGCTTTTTCTAAAAAAAATAAATACAGTCAGCACTTGTTTTTTAATGGGCATCTGCCAAATGTGTATGCGGAGGTAATTAAAAAAATAGTTACACCAATAGACTTGCAGCACTTTAGAATGGAATGGAATAGCAAGCAAACACATCAAGCCAGGGCATCATTTGCAGCAGCCTTGTGAATCGGCTGGACATTCACTTCACAGCCTACCTGGCAGCAGCCTTGGATGGTCAACAGGGGGTGTAACAGGCCTGCAAACTCCGCCTGCAGCTCAGCAGAGAATGGAGGTATGTGCTGATGAGGTGAGAACTGGATCTCAACATTACATGAACCGACACTGGCTTTCAGGTTCAGCTCCCCTACTGGACTGAATGACAGATCCTGGAGGTGGAGGTGGAGAAGATTATTAAGTGTTGCTTGTGTAGTAGCACTCTTTATCAGCGCGTGTATGTGTGTATGTGTGTGTGTGTGTGTGTGTGTGTGTGTGTGTGTGTGTGTGTGTGTGTGTGTGTGTGTGTGTGTGTGTGTGCGCGCACGCTCCCTACCCTTGGGTCCAGTGGTGTGTTTGTGTTAAGCAGCAGAGTGAAGGAAAGGTCTAAAGGGCTGCGGTTGACCAGAACCACTTGTTTTTTCACCTTCTGACCCAACATTAGAGATCCCAGTTTCACTTTCCTCTGCCTGGGCTGCTCCACCTCCAGCTGGGACAGAACAATCCATTAAAAGGATAATTAAAATTAAATACATCAGATTTTGATAAATGATTAAGTTGGTATAGTTTTATTGGCTCTTCCGTGAATTGCCATTGCTTGTTAGCTAGCCAATTTCTAATTTGGCTTCTTGTATCAACAGAGCTACAGTAAGTTACATACTAGCAGCCATCAGACTGTATTTTCTGCAGTGTGTGAAGATGATCGTAATAGTATTAGTGGGACATACTGTATTCACATGTTGCGTAAATTCACTCATTGCCCGTTGCTATGGCTTGAGCTGTCAAACCTGCCAAGGCAAGACCCTTACCTGTTGCTAGGCACTCAGTCAGTTGGCTCTTGGTGAGTAATGCTAGCTGTAAGCAACTTCATTCTAGCACACACCTGCTGTGGGTTGTATGCATGACAAGGGATGTCACAACAGCAAAATGAAAACTAAAGTATTTTCACATCACTTAAAGATATGTTTCATCTCTGTCCCTGTGTCTGTTATTCTTCAAATAGTGTATTCTTCCTATTAGAATAGTGCAGTACCCTTCACTGCTCATAGGAGAATTAGATTTGTCTGCGTCCTGTTGCTGCTACTTAGCGATAGCCTCGTTTTAGATTCGCACACTCATTTTTCTTACCTTCACCTCGATGCCTTGCCCGAGTATGTCCACGTGTTTGGTGACACAACTGTTTAAGATGAAGGTAAGCTTTTCATGGTAACGGCATTCCTCACGAGGATAGAATTTGACTGGTGCCTCTATCACAGCGCCGGGGGACAAAATCTCCGGTTTGAAGTCCATCTCTAGGTAAGAGGTGTTTCTGAACTGACACTGGACACTGATGAGAGGGAGGTAGAGCACATAAGGCTTTCAAATCAGACTTACATTCTAATGTGAATAAAAAAAAAAAAAATCTTTATGCAGCAAACACCCTTAGCTGACAACAGACAGACACACACAACTACCTGATGTCTCTTTCGCCTTTGTTGCTGATGACTAGAGTCTGAGAGGCCGGCACCATGCCCGGACTGTACAGGAAGCACTTTCCAAAGTTGTACTTGCTAAAGGAGAATTCAAGGCTAGGTGCTACAGCCCTGCCCTCAATGGCAAATGTAAATGTTGGCCCATGCTTTACCTGGCAAAATGAAACGAGAGAGAGAAATACAGGAGAGAGGGAGGAGTGGAGTAAACCCAGGAAGAAAAAATCAAGAAAGAATATGTGGAGTGTAAGCAATAGTTTAAACACAGGTTCCACCAAATTAAACAAATGAATGGTGTGGCATGAAAAGAATATCAGCAAAGATTTTAAGTATTACTCTTTTATTTTTCTTTAAATGGTGTAGCTGTTGAATTGCTTTTAAAGTGTATGAACAATACAGATAAAGATACAATACAAGTAGATTTAGTTTATAAGTTTGACTAGACTTATTACTAGTAATAAGTTACAATTATCACTCTTACAACATTTATTCCGTTTTCACCACACTTAACAGGACGTGGAAAGGATAGCATGGATTTCAATGTTTAAAGATTATTTATAGCTAAACATTTTTTTTCTTGTCATTGCAGCCTGCTACTCCCTCATAAAAGATAGGAGATCAGCATCTCACCTTGATACTCAGTGTGACGTCCCGGAGGTTACAAACGCTCCGTGGACAAAAGAAGAGTGAAGATCGCAGCTGCTTCCCAACCTCAATTGTATCATTTTGTGGCTTTGCTTGTAAGTGTTGCAGCAGCTTACTGGGACCTGTTAGGTCAAAGTTCACTTCCTGGCGGAATCTTGACAGATTGGACACCAGGAAATTAAGGGTAGATTGTTCTGAAATCCCCACCTACAAATAATGTATATACAGACACATACAGGAAGGTGAGTGTCAGTTGTTTTTTTTTTACACATAAAGGCATACGATCGTGCATCTGTGTATTTGTGTGTGTGATGTAAAGGGTGGCTGACCTTTCCAAAGTCCAGAGTGTCTTTGTGGTTAGGGTTGATCTCTCTGAGGCCTCCTTCTGGCTTCTCAACTTGAACAGAAGTGCTCATGCTGAAACAATCAGCCTTAACTGTGAGTGCAAGGGCCTCTGACTTCTTCTTCACCCTCACAACTAATCTGAAGCTCACAAAGCCCTCCCGGCAAGGAGTGAAGGACACCGACAGTGGCAACCTGCACCAAAGAGTTCAATTATTACAATTATATTTTGTATTTTTATACAATTTTAAGTGCACCAAATGGCAAAGATTACAAATAATATGCAGTGTATCACAACAAAGCAGTGAATCAGAGGAATAAAATGTGATCTTACGGTTACGGTTAAGCATTAAAGTGGCCATATTATGCTCATTTTCAGGTTCATAATTGTAATTTGAGATTGTACCAGAATAGGTTTACATGGTTTCATTTTCAAAAAACACCATATTTGTGTTGTACTGCACATTGCTGCAGCTCCTCTTTTCACCCTGTGTTCAGTTCTCCGTTTTAGCTACGGAGTGAGACATCTCAACGTCTGTAACGTCTTTGTTGGCAGTCGCACATGCGCAGCAGCTAGCTAAGGATTATGTGAGCTAGCTAGCTGTTTCTCCAACTTCGGCCTGTACAAGGCAGGATTAGCTGGGAGACTTCTTCTAAACGAGGGCGCACTTCCAACTTTGCGTGGAATACCTGCAGAACAGGGACATGTAAGTAGTTCTATACAATTTATTTTGTAGATTAGGGTGAATTTGTGTGTGTTGTAGCAGCGTTTTGCCATTGAAAATGAGCTAGCATGCTAACGGTTAGCCCCCTAGCCCCCTCGTTTCGGCTAGTTACGTAGAAAGCCGTGCAGATTTTGAACAGCTCACCTGGAGACTGAAGGCAGGACACATTCAGAAACCCGTATCTCACTCAAAACAGCATGGATGTTTAAAGTTTGTATGCGTGTGGAAGCACCAGAGACACAAAATAACCATATTCTCATAATATGGGCACTTTAATAACTAGAGCCACACTTCCGCGGCGGTAAGGTGCCACATTGCCAGATTTTGTGTGAATGCAGAGCTTCATCCTGTCTGTGTGTGTGTGTGTGTGTGTGTCTGTGTGTGTGTGTGTGTGTGTGTGTAAACTTGTGCGTCAGAAGAGATTTTGAGGGCCGTGGCGAAGCACTGGGACTTGGGAATGAGAATGGGCTGGGTGTTACAGACCTACGTGGAGCCCAAAGGCTCTTTGCTGACGCCCATAAAAGTCCCACACACACCGCAAAATAAGAAGAAAAGAGAAAATACTGTAAAATACTGGTCTCTGCAGATACAGACACCACCACACACTTCTAGTGGGTGATGATGAGAGGGATTATTTTTGTATTACTCTAAGAATTTTTTTTGGGTGAAATACTGCATAGTATACCTTTTAATATTTGCCATTTCAATCACTTTATGCCAGATGCACAAGTCAGTGATTATGTTTTTAAAATATGGCACACAATGATACATTTTTAAACCTCAAAAATGAACATGTAGCATTTTTTGGATAAAAGTCATTACATTTAGTTGTATGTTATTGTGTCATTAACCTGTCTTTGGGTGCCACTGTGCCAGTCATGGGCTGCAAAATGAGGCTGGACTGCTGGTCGTCACAGAGAAGAGACGACTGCATAACAGAGAAGTGGAAGAGCTCCTCCTCTCCATTCACCAGATCCACCGTCTGTTCCACTTTTCGACCTGTGCAGGCACACACACACACACACACACACACACACACACACACACACACACACACACACACCATATTGCAATGTTTTACGGACATTTTGGAAACACAGGCCTACATGTCCTCAATACGATTTGTTTAGTATCATTGATTTGTCAAAAATCACTTATATACGTGAATGGTCGCTGTGAGACTATCAATTTAAACAATAGGTTATCCACCGATAATAAACAGTTACCGCTTCATCAATGGTTGAAATGTTATGGTCACATCAGGCGGCCACATATTTTTCGCTAGAGGGCCAGATTTGCACAGGCAGTATTGCAGTAAGGGGGCAGATCTTGTATTTGAAATTAGTGTTTATATTTCTTTTAGTTAGCCATGACTGTAATCCCTTCCTAACCCTAACCAAGTGGTTCAGTTACATAAACTTAACCTTAGTAACGCTTAATCATGTGCAGATAATGTTAAAATAAAGTCACACAAAATATATATGCACATATACACACACCAACATGCATGTACTGTCACCACATCACAGGGGAAAAAGAGGAAAATCCTTGAAGAAACCGCTGCTTTGTGTTTAGTAATATGTGGTGTGACTTGAAAGAGATGTGTGATCTCACTGTTTAAATGCATGTACGAGTGTGTCTGCGTACGTTACATACCAACAAGCAGTTCTCCAAAGTCAAGGTGAGGTCTATTAAGATAGACAAGTGGTTCTTTAGTAGTGCCCACACACAGGAAGGGAACAGACAGGGACAGAGTCTCAATCACAAAGCTCCAGAATGACTCCACCGTATCCAGCTGCTCAGCTACATATTCAAAACACACCTGCGCACACACAGAGACGGCCCAGAGGATTACAAATGGCTAACAATTCACGAAAAATAGAGGACATGAAAAACTGTGTGGGGGAAAAAAAGGGTGAGAAGAATAAAGATGAGGAGGGGGGAAGGGAAGAGTGATGAAAATATTCAAACAGATTAGATCAGATGAGTTAAGATAGAAATTGATCAAATTGAAAGGGTATTAGATTAAACGGAAGGAATGAGATTGGATAAGATTTGTTATGATGAAAATGAGGAGGTAGATTGAGACTGACAGATGTGGAATGAAATGAGATGACATACTGTAGTTGAAGGAAACAGGACAAGTGTAGTATGGGGTAGGAAGGGACGATGCGCTTTTGTCCCGATTCGATTCTTTCACGATACATGGGTGCTGATTCCATTCGTATTGCGATTTTAGTATTGAGTATTGTGATTTTCTTTTCCTTCTTTAACAAAACCAAAACCACTTCTAGAGACAATATATCATGAGACATTTCTGACATCACATGTCAGCCAGTCAGTCTGACATTTATTTCATTTGTAAATAAGCATATCTGCAATTTCTGCTTTCGGTCTGTAGGAAAACAGATGTGATATAGTCGCCGTCAGCGGTACCGTATAAACAGAAAATATTTAGGTGAATCATTGGGGAAAAAAAATGATGTTTCATCACTCCATCTAGAGATTAAGGCTCTTTCACTGTGTGTGTGTGTGTGTGTGTGTGTGTGTGTGTGTGTGTGTGTGTGTGTGTGTGTGTGTGTGTGTTTCCATCCTTACTTCCACTTTCTTCCCAGGCAAGATAGTACCACATGGGTTGAGGCAGCAGAATGGGCTGCCACCTGTGTCTTCACACCTCCACTTGAATGAGTAGGGTTTACTGGTTGGGTTCACCAGACTAAAACATCTGTGGTGTAAAGCGAGAAGACACACGTATATAAAAAGTGTTAGGGCTTACAGTTATGGAGATTAAATTTTTTTTCTCATATATCTCTCTCTGTTACCTTGTTGATAGCACAGATAAGCCAACAGAGTTGAACTCTATGACCCTGGTGTTAGGGTCCACAGGGCGCCTGAATTCAGGGTTACGCCGGTTCCCACTGATATAGTCTGAGTCCTCAAGGCCAAAGTGGCAGTGGGGCAACAGGCTGCGGCCACACACCAAGACACAGGGAGCCTGATCCCCATCCTGCAAGTTGGGGATACTGAAAGAAAAGTATACACATACAGACAGAAAAAAAAATTAAGTCTGTGTCATAATAATTCTTGTGAAGAGATCCATTTACTTCCTTACAGTCATCCTGTCCTTCCACAATTCCAGGGGGTGTATCAAAGAGGGAAAGAAAACTACAAACAGATGTTAATTAGTATGACACAGGGCTCAGGCCTCAAGGTTTATTTTTCCAATCATGGAAAAATGAAACAGATCCCCCTCATCCATTTTTAACTGGCAATTGTTAGTATGGCTGAGGCGGAGGAGCTCTGTCATTGAATATTTACTTCTTCACTGTAAAAGCCGCCTACACATCCATTGTTTTCCCATGGGGAGGTATTTTCAGCGCACCGCTCGGAATTGCCGCTTAGTGCTGCGCTAAAGGTATAAATTTTTTAAACTTTGACCTCGTTGCCTCTGACCTCTCAAGGCGCAACCAATTCCACAACGTATACCTGCGCTGCTCTTTGCCTCTCTGCTCTGCGCCATACCTTGTGATTTTGCCGCAGATCATGTGTAGGCGGCTTAATATAACTTGTCTACTCCGGGGTTATCATAGTAAACGAAAATAAGCAGTAAAATATATTTTTTGTAAACTGAAACTAAATAAAAACTTTCAAAACATTCAAGAACATTTAAAGTTAAACTGAAATATATATTGTCTGGTTAAACAAACAAATAAAAATTAAATAAAAATGAACGTAAATCACTTCAGTTTTAGTTTTTTAGCTACAATATTTCACAGGAGGAGACAGCATGAATTTCCGTCAACTCCCTTGACATTTAACCACAGAACTTGAATGGACTTGACATTCGGACACTAAAGTAGCGCAGAGATTTAACATTACACATCATGGCCATTCCTATGCAGTTCTCCATCCCTGTATTGTGTATGTCTTTGTAGCTACATTCTTCTGAGACATTATACCTGGCCCTCTCAAAATTAACTAAACTGACTAAACTTACTACTGTAAAACTAAAACTTAAACCTTTCTGAAAAACTAAACTAAAAATAAAATAAAATGGAATGGAAAAGTCAAAACTAAAAGAAAATACTGAAAACTGAAAAAATTCAAGAGTACTGTATAACAACCTTGGTCTACTCTTTGTTCTTGAAAAATGTACTGTACCTGCTGAACAGCCTGCCCTGAAACTGGGCCACTTCCAGAGGTGAAAAGTAAATGCTGAAATTCTGAACGGCGCCAGGCTCTATGACTCCTATGCTGGGCTCAATGCTGATGGGCGGAAGCTCAGGATTCCCCATCAGAAGAGACAACCCGCTGGCCAGAGCGCTGGCAGGACGGGCTCCAGTTAACACTTCTGTTGACCTGCTGTCTGGTCCAGGTAAGGTAAGGGTCCCATCTGTTCACATTTACACACAGTTTCAACCTCCAGTCTTGAAAAGCATTCAAATGTAAAATGTCAAAAGTCAATCTTGCAACATAATGGTACAGCATTACAAGTTAATGCTGATATTCAAGCATGATATACAATAATATTACTGTAGTACCTCTTTGGTCATCGTTTACTACGCTGTTCTTTGGATCCATGAGGACTTGCCAGGAGAACTCCAGTTTGACAGTGCCATGATTCACTATCTGCAGTCTGCACACACACACACACACACACACACACACACACACACACACACACACACACACACACACACACACACACACACACATTAACATATACACAGACATTTTTTTTAATTCAGAATTTTGTTATATGTTATGAGCGCTTCACTAAACACTACTGTGATCACTGTGATAAAGTGTCAGATGGTGTGTAATTGGATAACATGCAACTTGAGGTCTAGTGTGAGCTCAGAGCATCATTTTGATTATCAGTATTTTTTATCATCTTCAGAATCTGATCCCTCAGGATGCCTGCCTAGTTGAAACAGCATATAATGCATATATACCCAGAGCCTGACTTACTGGTGGAGCCTGGTTTGGTAAAGCAGAGTGTCTTTGAAGTGGATGGTGTTGGTGTTGCAGCTGAACTTCACATAGTCACAAACTGCGCTGATACGCATTTCCAACTCCCTCTGGGAGCCCTCAACCACAGAGCAGCACGGCTCAGGATCTGTCTTTATCACCTGCAGGCGAACGCATACATGTTTGCTTAACTTTAAATGTGAACTTGTAACTATCTCTTCACTTGACATCTCTTTCACAGTCAACATGTTTACCTTATTCTTCCCAGGCTGCTGTGGTGCTACTGAAGCCTGCTTGGCAGAACTCAGCCACTGCAGCGTCCTTTGGCGGTCGTCCCAGTCAGCCACCTGCTCTAGTGGCTGCAGGAACTCCACCTTACTAACCTTGCATCTCATTGGCTGTCTGTTCAGAGTCACTGGCTGATTGGAGCAAAAGGTGACAGTCACTTCCTTAGAACAACCAGCATGAAGGTGTCCCATCTGAAAGAAAAAGCAGATTGTTTTTGTTCACATGCAGCCAAGTATTATCCTAAGCAAAAAAGAAATAAAAAAGCATAGTTTAAGATTCATTAAACTTCATTAAAAAGTTGTTTAAACCCACTCCTCTTCTACAGCCATGTAGTTCTGCCTTACCTGGGGTGAAAAGAAGACATGGGGTCCAACAGGAGGCCACTCAAACCTCACTGCCTGGCTGCTGCTGTGGTTGGTCATGGTGAAACTCTCTTGGTAGGGACAATCAACATGGCAGTCACCGAAATTCAGCAGCTCATGATTACCTGCAAGAGAGAAATAGGCTTTGTAGAAAAATCCGAATAAGAAACAAGCTTCCATATTAATAAATTATGACACAGCATTTCTATGTGCACAATTCAGTGGTGGAATGTAACTAAGTACATGTACTCAAGTACTGTACTTTAGTACACATTTGAGGTACTTTACTTGTCTTTTCTTTTCATGCCACTTTCTACTTCTACTTCACTACACTTCAGGGGGAAATATTGTACTTTTTACTCCACTAAATTAATCTGACAGTTTTAGTTACTAGTTACTTTCCAAATTAAGATTTTTGCACACAAAACATATGTAGTTTCTACGATGTGGTATTATAAATTAAACTACCCAACAACAACAACAAGTACAGCTAAAATGATTGGCCAATTAAACACTTGTGATTGTTGATTGACAGAACCGTTTTGATCGTTTACAGTTTCTAAAATGTGAGGAATTTTCTGCATTGAGTACATTTTCCTGATGATATTTACATACATTTACTTAAGTAACATTTTCAATGCAGAACTTTTACTTGTGCATGAGTATTTTTACAGTGTGGTATTAGTACTTTTACTCAGGTAAAGGATTTGAATACTTCTTCCGCCACTTGCACAATCAGGGAGTGACTGCTACTCTGGCTGATTAATAAACCGACTTTACACCCAGAGCTGGGCGATATGGAAAAAATCAAATATCACACTATATTTGACTAAATATACATACGTCTATATTGCGGCAATATTGTAGGGCTGACTATTGGTGCTTTCACAAAATATTAACACAATGAGAGTTGATTGATTGTGATTGTGATTGTTGATTGTTTATTGTGTGTCTTGTTGATAGTTGATTGTTTATTTTTATGTCTTGTTAAATTGTTGATTGCTTATTTTTTGTCTTGTTGATTGTTTATTTTTATAGCATGTTAAATTGTTCATTGTTCATTTTTATGTCACGTTAAATTGTTGATTGTTTATTCTATGTTTTTTCTATTTATAGAAAAGTTGTTTTTTTTATTGCATTTTGCTCCGTGGGTCCGAGAGGACTGAAATTTCATTTGTGTTGTATGTCATGCATGTATAGTACATCTTACAATAAAGCTGACTTGACTTGACTTGTGGTAAATAATCACCAGTAATGTGGCTATAATGACTAAGTGGGTAAAGGCAAATAATAGAATAGCTAGAACAGTCTGGTAAGTTCAGAAAATGACATCACTTTACTGTAACGAAGCCTTTAAAAGACAAAACTTACGTGCCATATCACGATATCGAAAATGTAGTAAGATATCTAGCCTTATCTATCGATGTCGATATAATATAGATATATTGCTCAGCCATATTTACACCTTGCCCTTTTCATTCCCATCACATGATTTGTCTCCTGCCCTCCTTTCGTCTCTTACCTCCCTCATTATCTTCCTGATCTATTTTCTGCGATGGCCTGCGGATGTTGTCAAGAGAGACAATTCCCTGGTAAGCTTCTCCGGTCACTTGTATCACGGTGTTGCTGTACTGGTTGTCCTCCACCTGCAGTGACATCTTGGCCTTGACACTCAGGGGTTTGTCAGAGCAGAAGCTGACCTCAAACTCCACCTGCTGGTTAACATTCAGCCTCAGAGTGGCTCTGTGCACCAACTGACGCTCTGTGGAAGAAGGAAAAGTGTCACCAATGAGAAACATGGCAATGACTGTCTCTAGCATAGGAAATAATCCTGTGTTGAGCACAGAAAAAGATTGACTTTTAGCAGTATCCCCGTATACTGTATTTTCAGTGAAAACAGAAACACGTTCCTGGAGTAATTTGTAAATGTGATTTTCTCCATAAATGTGTTGTTTTCAATTGCAAAATTCTTGTTTGGTTCGGGCAGGATTTAATTGATTGTTTATTGTTTTAATGTGAATCTGTTTGTTTTGTGGTCTCTCACTTTATTGTAAAGCACTTTGAGCTACACTCTCTGTATGAAAGGTGCTTTACAAATAAAATAATAGGTTTATTATTATTATTATTATTATTATTATTATTATTCATGAGCACCTTCAGATTTGTGTGTCATAAATTCCATTGTGTGAACTGCTAACTGATAATTGTTTAAGTGGCGAGGGGTTTTACAGGTTGAGGTTGTCAGTGGTGGAATGTAACTACGTTTATTTACTGTACTTAAGTACAAATTTGAGGTACTTGTACTTTACTTGAGTCTTCTCTTTTCATGCCACTTTTTACTTCTATGCCACTTAATTTTAGAGAGAAACATTGTACTTTTTACTCCACTACATTCACCTGACAGCTTTAGTTACTAGTTACTTTACAAATGAAAATTTTTTGAACAGAAAACACACGTAGTTTATAAAATACGATGTTTTTTTATAATTTAAACTGGCCAACAATATAAAGGCCTATTAGAAGAGCTGAAATGATTAGCCGATTAAACACTTAGTTGATTGACAGAACTGTTTGATCGTTTCTAGTGGGAGGACTTTTCTGCATCGAGCACTTTTACTTTTAATACTTTAAGTACATTTTCCTAATGATACTTACATACTTTTACTTAAGTAACATTTTCAATGCAGGACTTTTACTTGAGTACTTTTACAGTGTGGTATTAGTACTTTTACTTAAGTAAAGGGTCTGAATACTTATTCGCACTGTACCTGCGTCAGTGGCGCCCTCAATCTGTGTGGAGTGGATCGAGCTGCAAGTGTTGCCAGGAGCAGCTTTGAGGGAGAACACTCCATGTTTATCCAGCAGGTCAATCTGGACCTGCACGACACACAGAGCCGCAAAGCAACCTTTATTGACAAAGTCCCCTATTATCCACCATATCTACTGTATTACGTTTATGTGTTTTACATACAGTTGATTTTTGTTGTCTAATAGCTGAAGGAAGAAAATATGGAATGCCGCTAAAGAAATGTGTTAAATCTATAATAAAAGAAGAGGACAAAGGAATATGTCTCCTCCCACCTGAGCTGGAACATTTCCATCATTTAGCAGCACCACGGGCCGGGTATGCCTGCGCCCTGCCAACACTTGTTTGAATTGCAGCACTGGGCTTCCTCTGCTGTTCCTCAGAGCTGGTCCCACCACACACACACTGGGCAGAGTGCCCTCTCCCACTATGTCGAACTCCAGCACCTTGCTCTTGAATGTGGGTGTCATTCTGGATCGGACAGAGAAAACAGTAGGTTGGCAGTGGCCAGCAAGGCAAATTAAGAGGTGATAATATTATCTTACCACACTCACAGTAGTTGTAGAAATAAATGGGCAAACAAACAAACAAACAAACAGCAGAGAGAACACTGAAGTAGCATATACACACAGTCACGAAATCATGTACCTGCTGGTAACATCCATTGTGACCTCAAATACAGCACTGTATTGCTGCATGGTCTGGGGTGTGAAGGTGACCACAGCGAACATGTGTGACTGGCTGGGAATGCTCAGGGTTGTAGCAGACAAATCAAAAACTCCCACGCTGCCTACGCTACGGGACATCTGTAAGGAAATACAGTATATGTTTTGACATGCTAACAACCATCTGCCACAATCAGTTATACTCCTGTACGCATTTATACATGCCTTACCTTAGTGGCAAAAGATTTGATGGCCAAGCTGAGCACACAGGGCACCTTGTTGTTGTTGGAGAGTTTGAAGCGCGCCTGGGCAGTTCGCCTGACCAGGACTTTGTTGAAAATAAACTTGTTCTCATCCCGGACGTAAATGCCTTCAGCATTGCAAAACTGCTCAGAGGACAGCTGACTACTGTTTTGGCACAGATGGTGTTCCTCAAAGACAGAAGCCATGTCTAACAATATACCTGGGAAACAAAACAAAAAGACAAAAAAGACAGAAGAGACTCAGATACAGTATTACCCGTAGTCAAAGGAAAAGTGATTAACACTTTTGGCCTTGATGTACTGTTGACCCTCTAAATGTTTACAATGTCAATCCTTTTGCGATTCTTAAGGTGAAACCTTCTGATGAAAGATAAGATAACCTAGATTACATGAGTTTTTAGATTCTGAAATAGAAACAGCAGTAAGCACTGTTTTACTTCTGAATGGTAATAGCTTGTGCCCATCTTAGTGATCTCAGGATAATTGAGCCATTTGGAAGCAAGTGGAAACTTTCCTCAAGTTTATTATTCAAAGTAAACAAAATAGCATTGGACAGCTCTCACCTGGCTTACAGACTTCAGCCATCAGCCTGTACGGTATGCCATCAGGCTGGTCTGAGGGGTCACGGTCACTGATGTCAATGAGCAAACCCTGGTTCCAGTTGCCCAGCTGTTCAGCGACACAGTCCACCGTCACCACCTGCTGAGACCCTGGCTGCAAGCACCCTGTGCAGGGAGACACTGAGAACAGCCCCATGGTGAGGCGATTCTGGAGAGAAACATGGGAAGGTTGGAGAGGTACAGATGGGAATACTGGGGAAAACTACTTTCTACAGTTACTGAAGTGCCTTCCTGATGTGAGCGGCTTTTAAACTAATCACCATCTCACAGAACTTCATCTAAATGCATTATCATTTTGTGGGGCTTTGTTTTGGAGTTCCTCTCGGAGAAAACACAAATATCAACAAAACCATTGGGGGAAAAAAATATTAAAAATTAAAAATCATATTTCTTTTCAATAATGTACCCCCTTTGAATTGTGTTTTTAAGCCAAGTACCCCCTGACCAGCGCAAAACATTTTTACATCTATATAAAGAGGAACAATACAGTGTCAGCAGTGATAGAGTTACTAAATAACAACCTTGTAACTGAAAAACATTTAAATGCTACATTTCAAATGTTCAGAGTCCATCACCTAATTCATTCATTATTATAGTATAACTATTTTAGGAATTATGCATGACATATGTTTGAATGAGCATTTTGCAAAAAGATCACATACCCCCTGCAGTACTCCAAAGTACCCCCAGGGGTACGCGTACCCCCATTTGAGAGACACTGCTCTAGGACATGGCCTTGGCGGAGGTCTACACTCTCAGATTGACCTTCTAGTTTATTTATCATTTTAGAATGTATCATAAAACTTTTCAGAGCAGACATTTTGATTTGTCATGTCAGGAAAAGCCCAGGAGGAACTTAACTAAATATAAATAAAAATAACTGCTTAGTTCCTGCAATCAACAATTAGCTACATCTGTGTTTGACAAGTTACAATACTGCTGCGAAAAACATCTGTTCTACGTTAGTAAATGTGTAAAAATCAGAAAAGCTAACATTAAGTTTGATCAATTAATACAAAACATTATTAACACTGTTTTTTAACTGATGATGGTTTTGTTATGTTTGTTTGACTCATTTTAAAATGCACGACTAGGCTAGATAGGACTAGAGACAAGTGAAAAAGATATGCTTTTTTGTCATTTGGATGAATTGACCATTTATGACCTACAATCTCTCTTGCTGTGCTATGCATGCATTGTATTTAACACAATGACACCAATCCCCAAAATGTAAAAGAACACATAGCTAACAACAAGCATGTCATGCCTTTCAATGATTATCTCTACGGGAAAATGGTAAGGGATTTTCTAGTCTTGCATTGCTAGACCTTCCTGCACAGCACCGCGGAGGAGGGTCTGGCTAGTCCACACAGCATTCTGGGATTGGAGAAAAACGTGCTCTGGTTTATGGGCATTTCTTTAAACCAATCACAATCGTCCTCGGCGGTGCTAAGCGCCGAGAGGAGCCGTGGTCACGCGGGAAGGAACTTATTTTGGTGGAACAACGTTCAAAAGTTGTTTTAGTCGTTCAATAGAAAACTCAGATTCAACAGATCTAGCTAGCTGTCTGGATTTACCCTGCAGAGATCTGAGGAGCAGTTAACCATAGTCCTCAGAAATCCACCGGAGTTTAGAATTCCAACATGAAGGAAGTGGAAGGTAACAGCCGAAAAGAAGGACATACGGCGGAATTTCCGGTGTCAGCGGAGCAATCCCTGAAGTGGAAGGTCGTAGATATAGACTAGGGCTTTTCTAATGAGTTCTCCTACATTCTTAGAAAACATGGAGAGGATTGTCCAAACAATACAAAACCTGCACAAATGAATAGGCACCGTCATTGCTGTCATCTGCACTAGCAGTCTCTCACCTGTGTATTATTCATGTCTTTCAATAAGGACTCGCGTCTCGCTTTGCTACTGGCACCTGTGGGTCTCTCTGAATGGTTCTCTTGAAGAATCTTACTCCCTTGACCCCTGAGACCAGTACAAAGGGACACAAACAACAATTCATTTTGAACCTCTTTGATATTAGAGACGGACTATGACAGTTTTAAGACCTTCACCTCCTCATCATTTCAGGCAGCAATGTCCACCTCTGACAGTTTACAAGTGGACAATAAGTTGTGTTACCATTTACCAAAGATTTGTACCTTTCCAGAGACAAAGCTGATCAGATAAGTAAATGTTGGAATCCATTCTTCAGGTCCACAACGCATGTTAACATTTTTAATGCAATACATTGTACATTTTATCACGTGTTAGCACTACAACCTAACCTTGAAACATAATTGCTGAGAGCAAAACCTAATACATTTTTTAGTTCTTCAGTGTAATTTATGCACACAATGTTATTTTTATTATTTTTTTAATACTGTATGTAATGAGCAATTTAAAGGAGAGTACCAGTTTTCTTATCTTTAAAACGATATTGGACCCAGTGAGAGCCCACACAAGCCGCATTATGTTTTATTACCCCTTTCTTTTCAGTAAGGTACTGCAAGTCGTTTGTGCCTTCCGATACTGTTTACTGTAAAGCCAACACCATCACACTAGTGGCTCTAGTCTTGCTCACAACTTAATAGGAATTACATATAAAGAAGTGATATACATTGGCAATTTTAGACTATATTGTTTCCGAATTGTATTGTTGCTTTCACATCACAGGACTTCATCATAAAGGCCGCACATTCCCTTTAGTCAAGGCAATAAAACATTTGCAGGGATGGAAACACAAGGATGCTCCAATAGAACTTCATTTGTAAGGTGTATTACATTTTACAGCAATATGGGATTTGTCACATATGACAGCAAAAATGGTTCACTACACTATCGCATCACCAAGCAAAAAACAACTGCCTTGAGCTGCTAGTTTTAAATCTCTTGTTTAACTTTGACATTTGAGTCGCCATTTTAAAGCATGTTTTTTTTAATGACTGTTCCATTTCAACCTAGGTTTTGGAAAAGTGTTAGCCCTTGTGTCTGTGTGTGTATATGTGTGTGTGTGTGTGTGTGTGTGTGTGTGTGTGTGTGTGTGTGTGTGTGTGTGTGTTCTGTTCTCCTACCCTGACTTTCCTGGTGGCACAGGGTCAGTGATCATACGGCAAATAATAAAACGGTTGTCAAAGACTCCATTGTTCTCTATAGTGAAGCTCTGGCTTTTCTTGGAGCCGTAGACCAGTGGTCCGAAGTCGATGTCACATGCAGGTGTGATTTTGTACCTAAAGGACCACACAGCAATTCACAATTTGGGTTTTTTGCCGACACTCAGAACAGCCTCCTTACAAATACACTCTGAAAAAATTCTGTAAGGCAAAATATATACTGACTATAATGTTAAATGGTACAAACACAAAGAAAGATAATCAACAGAATCTAAAAATAAAGTTTAGTGAGGGGTATAACACAATCTAAATCGGAATTAATTATAATAATACTTCTTAATTACTGATAAAACAATTACACAAAAGAGACAAAATGAACCAAGCCTTAACCTGGAGAAGACAGCCTTGACTGAAACCTTGATGGCTAGGATGGCTATGGGTTCTCCTCCATTCCTAATGTTGGGTTCAATCACCTGCAGAAGGAGAAAAACAAAATCTTAACTGGAGTGCATTCTAAACTGTTTCCTTTAGCCAGAGACAGGCAAAGCTAAGGTTACAAAATCCTTTTCCATCCCACTATGACTTTAATATATATTTGAACCTCCCCCTCTGTAATAATTAAGAGCATTGTATGGCTCTGACCTGGCAAGGAAGGACAGGTTGCTCTCTAATTAGGACTTCTGTATTTGGTCTGCAGAGGATTTGAACTGTTGTGAGTTTATCGTGGGGCAATAAAGTACCACTCTGGGGGGACACCGTGAAAATGGATTCTAGGTTTGGCTGGGTTGGGTCGGTCCGCTGACATATAAACCTTGTGAAAAGAAAAAAATGCAAGTAAACAACTTTATTAGTTTCATGGTGAGTCAAAATTTACTTACAGTGACGTACAAAGTACAACTCAAACTGATACTATTATTATATATTGATAATATTATGGTGCACTCTTTAGTCAAAAAGTAGCAATTCCAACTTACTTGTAAGCTATTTCATATTTCCCTTGGTTTTTCAGCCTTAAAGACAGTTTGGCCTCTTCAAAGACTTTAATGGTTCCAAAGTCCAGACAGCCATCTGCCACAGAAACAAGCGTATCGTATATCATTTCAATTATTTTGACATCAGGGCGTTGACTCACTCACTCTTCTGGATTAAAATCTCAGTCTGGACTACATGTGCTTTAATAGAATTAAACGCCTTGCAAATTAGAAGAGGCGCAAATCTAATTTGACCTTTACATGAAATGATTGTAAGCTCTACCAGTTTGTACCTGGTGTGATGTCCAGAGCTATGTCATAGGCTTCAGCTGTGACCTGTATGTTTTCTGTGTGTATGATGCCTAGAATCTTCTCCAAATCGGATACCTGAAACAAAACACACAGCACATACTGTAAACATACAAACACCTACTGTAGCGGGAACTACTACAGAGGCGGTTTTAAGTACTTTGTCAGATACGATGTAGAGTAAAAAACACAGTATGCCAATGCCAGTGGGTTGACTTAATTAGCTCCTTTACATAAACTTATTAAACTTAAAGTGCCACTGGTGGTACGCGGATAGAATCTCTGATATAAAAATTTTTTTTAATTAAAAATTAATTAATTTATAAACATAATACTATAGGAATATTTGTACTACAACATTACCAATAATAATACTTAAATTATGATCAGTAATTTTAAATAAGTTGGTTTAAGTGTAATATTTTTGTTTTGATATCAGCTTGCTACATTGTTACGTTCATGTACGGAATGCGCATACATCAATAATTAGTTACGAGATGTGTAGCAGAGGTAAAATAAATGGTTCAAAAAACACTGCAATCTTGGCTCCTAACAGGAACTATTAGAGAAGTGTAGATGAGGAGGAAAATATTTTGAGCAGCCCTGTCGAAACTATAGTGCCAGTCGCTACTTAAGCAGCGGTGGTGAAGTCTCCACAGCACCTGCTAGCAGCAAATGATGCAAAACAGTAAGGAGAAATGACCTGAGTTACCTCAGATTTGGCTTCTGTTGGAGCAGGACGGAGGAAGTGCAGCGTGGTTGTGGCTGTCGACAATAAATAAATAAAACATGCCTCCTGCGTGAACTGTCCTTAACTGAATAGGGCAGGCCTATGCTGCTCTATTTGATTTTGACGTGGGCCATAATGGTGGTACTTCAAAGCCTAATATTTTGTGGTACATGGTGTGAAAAGTTTGAGACACTGCTGCAGTCAATCCCCTTTTTTTGCAGTGATGTCTTTGCTGCTGCTGAATATACAGTATTTTACAACTGTAATCTATTGTTGACCTCATAGCGCCCTATAAATGCCAATTAATGCCTGTTTTTCTGCCCCCCAGTCAGCTGACTACGTAGGCCTAATGTTAGGGTTACCCACACATCCAAACCATGACTATAACAATAACGATGTGAGCATCAACACTCATGAACGATTGATTAATGGCTGCAAGCACATCGGCTAAATAATACACTAATACAGGAATGTCACTAGTAATATCTGTGTTTTCCCCAGTATATTGCAAGCCTGGTGGCCCACTGGGCCTAAATTGCCCCCCACCAGGCCTAAGCCACTGGGAATTATTTTTTTTAAATGTATTTTAAGACTTTTTTTAATACTACAGTTTAGTCATATTTTCAAATCCCCAGTTAGCTTTAGCACTGACTTAACGTAGGATAATGTATGGAATCTGTCTCCTAGCTTTATCAAATTCGCAATTTCAGTCCACGATTCTGTGATCACAAAAGCTATTTGGCTCTACATTAATGCTGTCATCAGTCTGTGACTGGCCCCAGCCGAAAAAAAATGACACTTGCCACCGGGCTCAACAACATTTCTGGGGGAAACCCTGAATATCCTACATATTCATGAACTCGGGTACAGTTTATGAACTGTATAAACCTAAAAATAAGGTTATTGTCTACTGGCGGGCCACAGTCACACAGTGACCCCCATAGCTCCACAGGGCGACCAGGCGTTGTGTCATCACCGACAGTATGATAATAACATCCAAAACGTTCACTCTAAGTGGTTTCCGTGACATGAGGCATACTTTCAGAATATTAATGTTTAAAAATACAAAAACTGCCACAGAGCTATTTATAGAGCCGTAACCCTACCTAGTGGAAAAGTCCCGCCACGCCACTGATCCTCAGGTGTGGAACAAATACACTTTTCACATACACTATTCCTGAGTGCTACTGTTCAGACATTTAATAACAATTTTATAAAAATAAAAAGTATAATAATATAATAATAAATGTAATTTCTCTGCAATGTCATCTGCCACGTGGATTTTGATTGGCTGTCAGTGTTGTCAGTGTTTCTATCGTTCATCAAATCGCTCGTGAAGGGGTCCCAATTGTTCATTACACACTGGTCTCTCTCTCTTTCTCTCTCTGTTGACTGGATATGCAGTGTTTTTCTGTGTGTTTTGGAGGTTGATGAGTTTTTCACTCTGCGTCGATTTTGTATTTGCCCCACGTTTCTCATAATGGAAGTGCTTTGGGCCATTGTAGCATGTTTGCCCTGGTCAGCCACTGTATTCACCAGATGAGAGCGATGCTGGTGTTGTTTTCATCTTGTGAGTCTGTGTGTGTGAGTCAAGGTTATAATCGTTAACGAAAACGAACAAAATAACGAAAACTAGATGGGGGAAAAAACAACTGCAATAAAAATAAAAACGAGGCATTTCAAAAAAACGATAACTAAACTAAAACTGTAATGTCTGTTTGCAAAACTAACTAAAATAAAATAATCGAGTAAATGTTCTTAGTTTTTGTCTTTGTCGATGTCTTTCATAGAGCAATTAACGTTATATCTTTCCGACCATGACATTTCCCGTAGACATGCGTAGTTTCCGACTGGGAACCCAGAAATCCCGACATTCCACGTCAAATTGAACACAACATAGTCCATGCCCCTCGCCTCGTCGCCTGGCATCATAGCGGTACCGAAAGTCGGATGAAAGCGGCACCTATTTGATTCTGACTGTGTCAGATAAAAGCAATTTCCTTTAAGTGGAAGGTGGTAAAATATGTGGACAATTTATTACAGGGAAAAATCCCACGAATTTGAAAGTACATTTGAGAAGCGCACACAAGCTAGGAGGCTAACCTAGCTTACCTTAACAAGGTAAAGGAGAACGCAAAGCCCCCTTTCCCCGAAACAGAAGCTAACCCCGGTAACGTTACGGGCATGGATGTATGGATACAGGGCCAGGCAGCATGACAGAGACAACAGCAGGACAGAGAACACTACAGGAAGGCTTTCACCGGCGACCTGACAGCTGCTGGTTAGTAAATACGCAGGAACACCAAAAGCGGGAGGAAGCGTGGGTTAATATGTGGATTGATACTGGGATGTCGACACAACTGTGTGACTCGATTGACTTCAAAAAGTTCACCACTTTACTTGAACCAAAGTTGAAAACACCTGTTCATGTCTTCTTTAGTCTGTTGGTTATTTAGGTTTTTTTTCCTGGAACACGTCACTTACACATTCTGCACTTACTGCGGCGTCTTGCGTAGACTGTTTACATATTTATGACCATATGTAGGCTATATTTTATGTACTGGTGTTATTGTTGAATACATTGTGAATACATATTTCTAAAATTGTATGACGTTTTTGTTGAGTTATTATTACACAATACTTTTTCTGACCTTTTTGAATATTGCCCCCAACAAATAACCCATATTACAAAAAAAGACTAAAACTAATAAAAACTAAACTAAAACTAAGCATTTTGAAAAAATAAAAACTAAACTAGCAAACCCGCTTTAAAAACTAATTAAAACTAAACTGAATTTGAAAACAAAAAGTCAAAACGAAATAAAAATAAAAACTAATGAAAAATGCAAAACTATAACAACCTTGGTGTGAGTCTGTGTCATCATAGCAAAATGTGGTCCTGGAGACATCCATTGTAGTGGGAATTTCCCACAGAGTCAGTTTTGAGTGCTTGGCCAGGTGGTGATATGTTAATATGTCTGTGGTCACATTTTGTCAATGGGATAGCATCGCAACTGTGCAAGATAAAGTCCTGAAACTTTACAGGTGTGTAGTTGACATCAAAATGATGACCGAGATCATAAATGGGTGTGGGCAACGGAAGTAGGAGCACACACACACACACACACACACACACACACACACACACACACACACACACACACACACACACACACACACACACACACACACACACTTAACCCAACTGGCTCGATATTGCCTCGCAGCTGGTGTGATCCCTTCTTTGTTATGGCTCATGAACGAGCTGGGCATAACACATCACAAAACCAAGATGGTTTCTAGTTGCATCAACATTGGAATAGCGCTTCCATAATGCACACTGAGCTTAGTTCAAGTTCATACTAGTGTACTTCTATAGTTTTACTCCACCTCCAGACGTAAGATCTTCTTAATGTTGAGCGGCCTCCTGGACCTGAAGTGCAAGCTCAGGGGAAAAGAGGAGTTTGGTGAGATAATGCCCTCATCCTGTAGCAAACTGAACTCATCACCCAACTCCTCCACACCCTGCAGCCTCCAAGATACCGGCAGAGCTGTCCTATTATGCAGTGTCACACTACGACTCTCCTGCCTAAAAAGAAGGATGGAAGAAAATAGATTGACCGGGAACAGGACAGAGGGATAGACAGTTTAGTTTATACAAGAATTAGAAGATAATTGCTGGTATCGCTGTAATTAATGTATAGTATTTTGACGTTATCATGCTGCTTCTCTCTTTGGAAAGGGTTCACTGTGTTTTGTGGAAATCACTTGTCAAGCAATTGTGGAAACATACTCTTTGTCTTTCCTGAATTAGTATATTATACATATATAGTTTGGTACCTGTGCAGCAAAGTCCTGTCAAAGTGCAAATGCTTGCTTTCCAGCTCCAGCTCTGGCCGAACGCCCCAGCAGGAGACGTTGATGATGACAAGCTCGGGATTGTCCCTGATTGAGCACACAATGCTGTCCTTCATCTGTCCCAGTTTGGTTGGGTAGGCCCACACTGCCAACTCCTGGCAGCAGGACGGAAGAATATTAACATGTACAAATACTATTATATTATAATAGGTATCTGTATTACTTTAATGGAACACCAACATATTCTCAATCCGTGCTACTTTTATCTAGCATTATCAATTATCTGAATGAAAGGTAAGACCTGTACGGTACCTGTTTCTGGTCAGGTTTGAGAGTCATGGTTGGGGGTTCCAGCAGATATGTGGTGGCTTGGCTATCATGCTGGAAACTGAACTGGACCTCAGCCTCCAGTTCAGAATTGTTATGAATCACTAGTCTCTCCATGTTCTCGGGGTACCTATTTTCCTTGTATCTACACAAACACAGAAACACACGTGAATGAGGACTGGGCAATACATTCATATTATATCAATAACGATATATGAGACTAGATATGGTCTTAGATTTTGAATATCGTAATATTGTAATATGGCACAAGTGTATTCTTTTTTTCTGGTTTTAAAGGCTGCATTACAGTAAAGTGATGTAATTTATTGAACTTACCAGACTGTTCTCGCATTTATATTATTTGCCTTTACCCACTTAGTCATCATATCCACATTATTGGTAAATATTTATCTAAAATCTCATTGTGTAAATATTTTGTGAAAGCACCAATTGTCAACCTTACAATATAGTCAAAATCTCGACATCAATGTATTTAGAATATTGTGATATTTGATTTTCTCCATATCGCCCAGCCCCTATGTGAATCTGTAAATATAAAGGCAAAGACTGATACAAACATACTAAGCCATCCACAGCAATCCCTCTGCCTCTCACCTGTCTCTGGTCTTGCCACAGAGTAATGGTCCAAACTCAAAGTACTCAGGTTTGATCATGTAAACCTTATGAAGCCCTTCTTCCATTTGTGGTACCTTCTTACTGTGGGCAAAAATAGTCCTGGGGAAAGCATATATGGTAACTTTAGGTCCAATCGAAATCACATTTAGTCATCCATTCTTGCAGTCAAAAATTATGTCAATGTGTTTTTAAATGTTTTTTTTTGTTTTTTTGTTGTTTTTTTATTATTAATATTTTTCTATTTTTAAAAGGAAGAAAAAGAGGACAATGAGATAGTAATGGAGAGAGGTAAATGGAATGCAGCATTATTAAGAACTGGCGAGCTTCTTGGAACTAGTCTATGTGAAAAACGGTGCTGTTTGGTAGGGGGGCATGAACAAATCCAGTCAGCGTTAAGAAAAAAATCCAAATGTGCTCGTCTTTAGAAAAAAGGTAAAATGTCTTTATTACATCTGGCACATTCTTACTAGAATAAGATAATTAAAATAAAAAACTCACTTCAACGCGTTTTGGCGTCCAGCCTTCTTCAGGAAGTACGTAGCAGTCGTCGCCAGTAACTTCCTGAAGAAAGCTAGACGCTGAAATGCATTGAAGTGATGTTTTTTTATATTATTTTAGTCAGAATGTGCCAAATGTAAAGGCATTTTACCAGTGCCTTGGATTTTTGTCTTAATGCTCATTTAATTATTGTATACTGTCCAAGACAGTAGCAATCTAAGACACATCGATGTATTGACCATTTCTTATTAATTATGTAAACCCTGGACTCTGAGTGACTCATGCATGCCACTGGATATGTGTAAAGTTCAAAGCATCTCTGTTCTCTGTACTATTCAGACTTCAGGGACAACTTGTCTCTGTGATATGATGAAACGCTTGACCCTAAAGCTGGATAAATAACTCTCACAGCTATTTTCACTCATATGAGTAAAAGACACCTACATAAAGACAAGTGTTGCCTAAAAGTCTTCTTTTTCTTATATTGTTATCTGGGATAACCCCTCTTTTCCTCTGCCATCCCCCCTTTTTTTTTTTTTTTTTACCATTTATATAACCGCATTACGTTATTAAACAATGCTGACTGACATGTAGTCTTTGCAGATGGAGGGATAGGTGCAAATTCCTTTGCAGAAGAGCTGGTAGTGTCTCCGGGTCCCCAGTAGCTCAAAGTTGAAGGTCTGTTCAAACTTCCCTGGGGAGGCTGAGTAGAACCCAATCTTCAGAATCACCTCACCATTGGCTGGTACAATCCAGCGAAATGTTGTCAGGCTACACACACACATACACACACACACACACACACACACACACACACACACACACACACACACACACACACACACACACACAGATTTAGTAAAAACAACAACGACAAACCACAATGAGTCCTTATAGTGTGTCTGTGTGTGTGTTGTTCCTTGCCTCTGGTTGCGTTTCAGCTCTGAGTTTCCTTGATCTCGGTCTGGTTCAGGGCGGCCAGATGTGGAGGAGACACGTAGAGGAGGGGAGGAAGGCCGGTCAGAAACCTTTGCTTTTGTCTTGTCTGAAGTTTGTCTCTTGCTCTTCTGACTCTCTCTGCCCTTTTTCTCCTTGTCCTTTGTTACTGCGCTCTCCCTAACGCTCTCCTTGGCGGTGCTTTTGGAAAGTGTTGCTGCTGCCTCGTCCTGTAGTGTGTGCACACAAACACCGTTCTGAACCTTTAATGACGACAGCTTGTACATCAGTTTGTACTTTTGATTTATTGATTGGCATCAGAAACGTGCGTGACCATGATAGAGGTGAGTGGTAGCTCGTATTTCACAGCAGGTGAATTCTTAGCACTAATTACTTTTCAAATTAAGATCACATTTCCTGTAAATCTTGCTGTGTCTTGCTATACAAAAAAGTGTGGCTTCTTCAACAAGATTAAAAAAAGACTATGTTGTGCACGTCCATGTAGTTGCTGGTGTAGGACAAAAAAGTGAATGTTCAAAGAAGGTGAAGTCCGCGCAACAGCTTAATGGTCTGGAAAAGTACTTTAATAGGCCAAATAAGGCACAAAACGTTTCGGCCCACAATTTGGCCTTCCTCTGGTGTATTTGATTACAGTGACCCATGACCCTTATCTGTTTTCATCACATGATCAGAGGTCATGTGATATGTGAAAAATAAACATACATTGAAATATTATTTGAACATAGACGTACTAATACTATTCAGATTGGGCAATTAAGATGACAAAATAATGACCTCACTGTTTCACTTTACAATCGTGTGCCTTATTTGCACTATTTAAGTATTATTCCGGAGCATTAAGCTGTTGTGCGGACTTCACCTCCTTTGAACATTATTAGACAAGATTGCCACTTCCACATTGGTAATTTTGCACTTGTGTGTTTTAGGGCGTTTTTACACCTACCTCATTTGGTCCGGACTTTCGGACTTTTCAGTTTGATCCTAACCAAAATTACAGGTGTGAAACCTCCCCCGGACCACGGTCCGGATCAAAAGACCAAATTTTGGTTCGATAAAAAGAGGTGGTCTCAGTCCGGACCAAACTGAACCATGGTCCGGTTCGTTTATAGTGTGAAAGCATTTTTTGGATGGTTCGGACTTTCGGACCAAATACAACAAGCTCTGGCAGGCTCTCCTTGTGTTACAAGACCGGGGAAGCTCCTTTAAGGAATAGCTTAGTGCTTAGTGTGTAGGCTACATGAGAGAGTGACGGTGAATGCGCTCAGAGCAGACAGCTGTCGGCTATCAGAGCAGAGAATACATCAGCAGTTTATTTGTTAAGTGGTAGTAAATGTATAGTGTAGGTTTCCGTTTTGTCTCTGAATAAATGCTCCAGAAAGAAAGTTCCCGTGTCTTGCTTCTCAACATCACAACAAAACAAAAAGAGCTGCGGCAGTAGGGGAGAGCAGCAGTCAGCTGAAAAAACTCCGACACAGAGAGAGGATACGAGAGGACGGGGAAGCCCGTCTACAAACCAATCAATTATAAGTATCTGGAGATGCAGCTTACGTATGTGATGACGGCAGGACGTAGTTTTGTCACGTATAGATCTTTAGTGCGCTTGCATAACTGCAGTGTGAAACCAAAACTTACCGGATCAAATGTATACAATGTAACAAAAACATGAACCTTGGTCCGGACCTTGGTTCGGACTTTCAGGTGTGAAAACGCCCTTAGTGTATTTTATTGTGGTGGGAAATTACCATTACCTTTGCAACTGATGCTTGCACATCTTTCCGTGCATATTTCTTCTTCGTACCCTGTTCACTCAGCAATGAGGGGACCAGGAAGGTGAAACAGTTACAGGGGAGTTGACTGTTAGATTGCTCCCTGTTTTTGGGAAAAGGAACCACAGAGAAGCTGATGGGAGGAGGAATGGGTGGAGCGCTGGGTCCCAACCCCAAATCTTCCAACACCTAACAAGACCAAAGGAAGCAAACAAATTATACAATGGTGATAAATTGGGAAAAACCAGGCTACATTTTGGGAAGATATATACAGTAAACAGAAACAGAAGAATTCGCCAAACCTCGACCAGTGGAGGCAGGGTGCTGCCTTTGAGCAGCTCTGTGGCACTTGGATAGTCTTTCCCTGTTACATTCAGCACAATGTGAGGGATGAAGTCCTGTGGATTGTTCTGTGGAGACACCTTGCCTCCACCCTTGTCGGACTCAGCTGGTGCTGCAATCTGGCTGGGCATGGGAGACATGATCTTGCTGTTGGATTTCTTGGTCTTCCTGCCAACGGGGGACTGTGCAGACGGGATAATGATATATTAAGTTGTTGTTGCGTTCCAAATGTTAGCTGTAGTAATACTGAGGCGTTCTTTGTCTGTGTTAGTCTTTCATGCAAGTGTAATGAGGGCAGCTTAATACTAAAGGTTTTCAAATTTCTTCTTGCTCAGTACAATTAGCAAGTATGGTGTTAGACGGTACATGTGCACATTAGGAAAGGTATACCTTTTACACATTTAAACTTCACTCTGGGTATACATGCAACAATACCACTAAAATAGCTTAGTATAACTGAAAGCATGCGTTACCCCAAAATGTATAGTAAGAATACTCAGTTCATGACTTTAACCCTCTGGGGTATGAGCCAATTTTTTTCTCCAATATCTGGGTCGCCTGGTTTCCTTGATTAATAACCTCATCCTTGTAAGGCGTCCGGTATACCCGCCACAGCTGACCTATGCGCGCGCCAATGTGACGTCATGGGAGAGCCGTAACTATTTATGCTTGCTCGTGGGGGTCGCGACACTTGTCGCAGTCTTCTCCTGAACAGAGGTGTCGCTAATGAGCAAAGGCTACCGACTTTGCTATTTCTACAGACTAGAAGAAGAAGAAAAAGTTAAACAATGGCAGAACTGGCAGCAGCATTGACGTCAATGTTTTGATTTGATGACCTACTTCGTCGGATCAAGCCTTCCATTCACCATAAAAGAACTCATCTTAACCCAGTAAGTTTACAAGAGAGACTTGCAGTCACTCTGAGATTCCTGGCATCCGGTTGCCCTCAAACTCGTCCATGCTTCCTGTTTCCGCTTTGTCGTGCGCCGCTGAAAAAACCTCTGTTCGCTGCCCTTGCCCTTGGCGTCGTGCAACGCTCAGAATTGCTGCCGAGTGCTGCGTTTAATGCTCATATTATTTCAACTCTGACCTCGTAGCCACTGATTTTTCAAGCTACAACTTAAACCAAAAGCAACGACGTCTACCTGGGCCACAGTTTGTCTCTGTGCTCTGCGCCCTACCTCGTAATTTATACTCTGATCATGTGTAACGTTAGGCAGTTTCACAGCGACAGTAAAACTGTATTTACCATGTATTTTACATTTCACATGCAGGCCGAACCGTGGGAGTGGTCTGTTACACCACACAGTACATCAGTACAATGTATATTCAGTGTACTGATCAGTAGAAAATGTATTTTAAAATAAAAAACATTACACTTCATAACGTTTTGTATTTATAACGTGTTGTAAAAAAGGTATCACTGTGCACCAACAGTAATAGCAGATACCTTATGTAAAGGCTCTGACACACCAACCCGACGGCCGACCTTCGGCAGAAAAGGCAGTCAGACGCCTCCCAGAGTTGGTCAAAAAAGTTCTGTGCGTGCACGAGACGTAATACGTCGCCGTTACAGCAGGCGGCACTAATCTGTATTGTCGCCCAAAAAATTAAACACCATGTAATGAGTAGGGTTTAAAGTTGTGAGTTCCGGCAGGCCTTTAGGTCAAAGATTGTCTGTGTCTGTCTCTACAGAAGTTTTCCCTTCAGACCACTTAAAGTATGTAAAACAGGCAGATGGTACAAAGGGGGGTACGTGAGTGATAGATAAAGTAATAGAAAATATGATACATCGGGCTGAGATGCACACAATGTTCTGTACACAATTATTTTTCAGACTAGAAGTATGGGAATGTCTTAGTAGCTACGCAGGAGACTGAGAATGTTTTAGTAGCTATGCAACGTCACACGAGGATAGCGAAGTGGAGTCAGATCAACAGACCAATGAGATGTGGACACATCTGATCTGCAACGCCAATGGGAGAGGACGACGCCCTGTGAGACTTGCAATATAAGCAGAGACATTTGAGACGATCAGCAGTACATTTGTAGGAGCTGGACAGCTAACTGCTTTATCGTGGTCTGTAGAGTTGTTGCATTTGTGCTCTGTAAATACTTTTATTATAACTTTTTGACTTTTTGGCTATTTTGTTGAAGGACCTTTCCTAATAGTGAGGATAAGCAAGAACCTAACAGTTACACAGAGCAGGCTCACGTAGTAGGAGCTGAAAAATAAATAAAAAGATTTGTGCCATAACGTGTAATCTTGTCATTTCTTTTTGATTTATAAAATTGCCATTGAAAAAAGTCATTTACCTTATCGTTTAGAAACCGGTACCGAGGTCACGGTATTGGTATCAGTATTGAATGTTTTTGAACGATACCCAGACCTATTGTCCCATGTCGGTTATTTTGTATTTTTAATCCTGTTAATACTTTTTCCCACTGTGGCTATTCATGTATTTCCCCCTTATAAACATGCTACCGCATGCAAAGTCATGTGACTCCGTCCCATCCAGTCTGCAGCATGGAAGCAACAAGGAGAACTCAAACCTAACTGAGCAACAGGAGCAGCAGCTTGTACATAAGAAAAATGCAGTGTTGCCTGCACTCTGTATCTAGGGACAAGGACTTTTCCATCTAAAAAAAAAAAAGAAACCTCCCCTTCAACATTGCTGTAATGTTACCAGTAATTATAGAGAAAACACAACTGAAAGTCAGCAAACCACACCTTCTCTGTTGTGGCCTCCTCTGACACGGCTGGGGTTACTTCAATGGGAAGCGGGACAAGCAACAAGCCCTGGGCTCGGTCCCAGTTTTGCAGGATGTGCTCCACCTGGTCCTGGCTCTGCTCATACACACTGAACTGAGACTGCAGCTCATCCACAATAGACTGCATATGGTGGATAGGAGAAACAGCAAGGGTATTACACATAGGCCATCAGCATAACAGTATCTATTGCATTTTTTGCATGGCAGAAGATCAGTGTTGGTGTAGCCTGGCATTGCCAGACTCATTTTCAAATGCAGAGCAAATGAAACATTAGCTCCCAGATTAGTCTGGTTTCCAGGCTAGGTCAGCTCAGTAGTGACACTAAATACTCATTTGATAATATGATGGAGTGCACTGCTGTGTGGTGTTGTCACTCTTTTACATAAGATAAGATGCTTTAGTGCCATTGCATGTTAAACCAAAGATTCTCTATAACTAAAGATAGCGCTTACACACGTTATTACATTATTATACATGAAATGGTACACATTTCCTGTCTCCTAAATGGGCGTGGACTCATTTCAAAGTGTAGTGAACGCTGTGTGGATGGAGGGAAAAGTTATTTTTGCATAATTTATTAATATTTTCCACAGCTAAAAGCCATATTTAGCATTACAAAAAAATTGTTTTGTTAGGGCGTTTGTAGTCTCGCTTTGCCAGACCTTCATCCACAACGCTGAGCTGCAGAGGAGGGTCTGGCTGGTCCACACAGAATTCCGGAATGGTAGAAAAACGTGCTCTGGTGTATTGGCATTTCTTTAAACCAATCACAATCGTCATGGGCGGTGCTAAGCGCAGCACGGAGCCCGGTGCCGCTGGAAAATAGCCTCGGGAAGGAACTTGTTTTGATGGAACGCGTACATTCAAAAGTTGTTTTAGTCGTGGAACAGAAAACTCAGATTGGACAGATAGTCTAGCTAGCTGTCTGAAGTTACCCTGCATAGATCTGAGGAGCAGTTAACCATAGTCCTCAGAAATCCACCGGAGTTTAAAATTCCAACACAAAAGAAGCGTTAGGTAACGGAAATCCGGTCGAAAAAAAGGACATATGGCGGAATTTCCAGCAGCAATGGGACAATCCCGGAAGTGGAAAGTCGTGGATGTAAACTAGGGCGTTTGCTAACGTTAGTTGACGTTAGCTTATCTGTGTTGCCAGATCTCGTTAGAGTTGTTCCTGAGACAGAAACAGGTCTTAAACAAAGTTGATTTGTCCATCGGAACTAAACTAACTAACTAAATGCCATTTCCAGGATAATTGCCTGACATCCGTCCCATGGCTCACACAGCGGATGCCCCTCACCTTCCGCTCTCTGTGTGCTGTTCTCAAAATCCCTTCGCTTTGGGAAACAACAACAAACTTAGAAGCTCTAAGTGAAAATGGAAAGTTTTAGGAAAATTTGGATCATGCCATAGGGCAGACCTGTTTGGTTCTTTCGGGGTATGATTGTAAAGATTTACAAAGAATATCTTTATGGCATTTACTCTCTAACTGATACGTTTTGGGACTGATTGGTTGGGATTGCTGTGGACGAAGTACACACAGCGATACACTGGTAAAAGCAAATTACGTTTAAACATGTATCCAGTGGCCGGGTTAGCTCAGTTGGTAGAGCAGGCGCACATATATATATATATATATATATATATATAGAGGATTACTCCTCGACGCAGGGGCCGCAGGTTTGACTCCAACCATCATTCCCCCCCCTCTCTCCCCATTCATGTCTTCATCTGTCATGTGGAAACAAAGGCCTAAAATGCCCAAAAAAATAATCTTAAAAAAACGGGTCCAGATAGCTTATGTTACTGCCTTGTGTGAACAGGTAACTTTGTTTTTAAAGATAACTTTTGGGGCTTTTTTGGACTGCCAGGACCTCTTGAAGATAGGAAAGGGGAGAGAGGGGGGGGGACGACAGCAAATGCAGCAAATGGGCGCGAGTCAGATTCGAACCCGGGGCTGTGCCAAGGAATCAGCCTACATGGGGGTGCACACTCTACCGGGTGAGCTAGAGGCCGCCCCGTTTGTTTATATTTTAGGTTTTCTTTTATGGGGTGCAAAAGTGTTCCACCAAAACAAGTTTCCGAGACTGTTTTGCAGAGCAACCGTCGCTGCGTCCAGAGCTTAGCGAGACAATTGTGATTGGTTTAAAGATGTGTAAACAACCCAGAGCGTTTTTTTGTGTGGAGAAGCCAGACAGATATCCACAGCGCTGTCCAGTAAGGTCTGGCTAGTCCACTCAACATTCCTGGATGGGAGAAAAATGTGCTCTGGTTGATTGGCATTTCTTTAAACCAATCACAACCGTCTTGGTCACCGGTCACAGCAACGGTGCCTCTGCAAAATAGCCTCGGGAAGGAACTTGTTTTGGTGGAACGTGTACGCAAGGGAGGCGAGCTCTGGAATAAAATGGCTGTCGAGTGTGTGATGAGAATTTCACCCCAAAAAAAAGATAAATATAATTTGATTGTCGGTTCTAGCTCTGAGGATGTTTCCCGAATCGACCAGAGTTTAGAATGCCAACACAAAGAAAGTGAAAGGTGAGGGACATCTGGCGGAACCCCCAGCAGCACCAGGACTATCCCATAAATGAAACATCATCAATAAAGACTAGTAACAAACAAACAAAAAGGAACAATGTAATTAGCCTTTTCTCTTTTTGTTATGTCAGTGCATCCAGTAATATGTGGCAATTTTGAAATAATTCACAGGAGATTCATAAAGTGCTATACAACTCATTACTCCACCAAAACTTCCAGTTGTGCTCTTCAATAGGTCATACTCTACTCAGCAATTTAAGAACAGGTACCCGGTAGTTAAACATACTTACAGTATAATTATCTTTAAGTTCCACCTAAATGTCCGATATTTCTCAGTAGGTCATACCCCATAATATTAGACAAGGAACCAGTAAGAAAATACCTACTATATAAATTATTTTGAAGTTCCCTCATTGTTACGCCGTAATTCCCTAATTTCTTCTGTTGTACCTAAATGTATCTGTAATCTCATAGGGTACTGGTGCACAATTGAACCTTAAATTGGGAAAAATTACACTGTGCGTTGCGGAAAATAATCTAAAGAGTTACCATAACTCACCATGTGATACAGTTAATTTGTAGTGTTAGGTTGTGAATGTGTCATTGCCTTTGCTTAGCAGTAAACCTACCTTTTCTTTCTCCAGATTGTCTGCGGGTTGAGGAGACTCTGTATGTAATGCTTTGGTTTCTTCTGTCTGCGTTTGTGAATTATCAGCCTCTTTGACATGATGCACTGTCGAAGCAAAGAGGACCATATGTCAGCAACTAAACCAATGAGATTACAGTCTATATACTATTATTCACTGCATATCATTCACATTTCCTGGCACCAAGACATTGAAAAATAATTTGTGTAACAGTGTCCAGCATTAAACAAAAGTGGGATTCTTTGCACCTTCATTTAAAAGATTCTGCTCTCTTGCATCCACTAGAGTCTTTTTAGCGTTGTTAGAGGAAGAAATCCTCCGTCCATTCAATGCATCTGTTGACTGGAGAAGAAAGGAAACAAATTAGTTTCATGATCACCGATGGGGAGACTAAGTAAGTGTGCTTATGGGAGCTTGTATGTATTTTGGTACACATATGATTTTGTTCATAGAGGAGTGTTATTATGGAATACCTGCTTTCCCACCAGCAAGTTCTTCTTCTTCGACGCGTCTTTAGTGTCCTTCTTTCCTTCTTCTCTCAACCTTTTCATCTCCTCCTCGTGCCTCTTTTCTTCCTGCTTTTTTGCTTTACGCTCAAGCTCCCTTACAAAAACAGGCGCGCACACAGCCACGCGTTATTTAATTTTTTTATGTTTGAAAATATTCCCACTATCTGGTGGAAGCTACGTATATTATTGTTGGGGCCTGAACAGTTTAATTAGTATTTGTGAACAAAACTCCTAAACGAGGCTCTAGACAGGACTTCAAATAAGACACAAAATCAAAGACTGGAGGGTTAAGTGACAATTTGATCCAGGTATGCAGACATTCAGTCCAATCTATCTCAATATTTATTCTATCATGTCTTCAGATATAGATTCCTATATAGATTATGCCTCCATAACAATTGTGCTGTCTCTTTGCTTGCAAGAACTACTCATATGAACAGTGTTGAAGTAGTAAAGAAGAGAATTGTGTTTTGAATTTTCTATTAGGTACAAACTAAATGCACAGTTGGTAATAGTCATGCATACCATGCCATGCCATACATACACTTGTTTGACTTAAGAATAATAATGTCTGAATACATTTGATCTTTAAATATGAAATTAATTAAAATAAATAACATGAACAGGTGACATTCATCAAGCTAAAACAAGTTTGTCCAGTTAAGAGAGTGTGGTGAATCCGTCTTGGAACACTCGTACTAGCAAACCTCAGAAAACAGTAACAGAGTTTTAGGTTAAAAATACTAAAAATGTTCTTGCATGAGGTCCAAAGTGTGCGGCCATCTTCCAGTCAGTACCTGAGTTTTTGCTGCCTGCGCTTCTCTCTGTCTCGATGGACTATACGCTCTATCTCCTCCTCTGGGAGAGCGTTATACTCGTCGTCATCCAACTCCTGGAGCCACTGCTCCTCTCTGTCAGCTCTCTCTTTCTGCAGAGCCTCTGAAGGACACACATGGACAGTTTTCACATACTGTACAATGCCATAAACCTTACTGAATAGAAATAATAACACAATCAATTTGATGAGTTCTGTCCTCTGTATAAGAATGTCTGTATGTGTGTGTTTACCCTCAGTTTCTCTCTGTGCTATCTCCCGTGCCTTCAGGGCAGCGTAGGAGTCAGACAAGTTGACTACATAGATGTGTTTGCGGTTATTAAGGGCCTTGAGAACAACTTGCAGCGTGCCGGCTTCTGACTGAGTGTACACAGACTCCAGGCCATCAATCACTATGCCACGGTGACAATCGCTCCGCTGTTAGCATGATGGCAGCACCAACAGCAATGACAATGACGAGACAAAGACAACAAACATGAGAAGACACAGAAGTTAAACTTAAGAAACTCTGCCTCTTTTAAGTATTAAAAACATTATTAAACATAATACACACATGATATTTGCCAAATAGCAGGGAGGAGCTATTTTGATGTATGCATGTAGCATTTCAATCTAGTTGTCTTAGAGTAGGTCTTGTCTGCACTATATGTAAGGTCCTGTGACATTTTGCCCTAGCAGTTAACTGTTTATTTTGAAACCATGTAATAAACACAATATACTACTACAATAAACTGCATAAAAATAGGAAGAACAATGTGTTAACTTACCTGAAATCTTTCTGCCAGGATATCAACCAGTAGCTGTTCAGGCAAGAGATTGCTGAGTGTGTTCACATCTCCTCCCTGAAGTGAAACCACACCAAAGGATTTGGTTTATCATATTCAATTAATTTTAGATAATCATGTTAGAGAGATAAGCGATATATTTAAGAGATATGGTGCTTGCAAAGATAAAGATGTTTGCAGTAGGTCCATACCCTCAATGTATAGAGCATAAAAAGGTATACAAATGTTATTTTCTAATTCCCAAACCTGGACTAAAATGGTTAACCATTCCAACACAACATTAAAACACACCAGATGGCCAGAGGATTTGAGGAAACGTACCAGGCAAAAGGCAAAGGGTGTGTTTTCAGTCTCCTCAGTAGCCTTGGAGTCATTTCTACTGATGCTGTCTTCACTGGGTTTGGCAAGAACTTCCACGGTATCATGTGACGCTCGAGCTGAATGTGCAGCTGGATCGGAGGCTTCAAGATGTGTTGCAGGTCCTGGTTCTGTGGTCTGAGCTGAAATCAGATGTACATATATTCATTTTTACCTTCATTTACCATCTAAACTAAACATTTCACTGTTTTTCAGTAGTGTACTGTCTGACTACAGAAGATAAAACGCCTCATTACAAGCCCAAGGCTGGTTAGTACAATCACAGCCTTTTACTGTGAAGTGTTTGGTGATTAAATGCCTTGTCAACCGGCACATTGACAGTATGGAAAAGCATTACTAGTCTATCCATCACAAGCCACTTCTCCACCTTCCAGGCTACTGCAACTCTTCAAACAGATACACAAACCCGAGAAAAACAAACACATTTAGAATTGCACTGCATGCACAGTATATTATTCTTACCAGCCTCCTCAGCAGCAGCAGCAGCAGCAGCAGCAGCAGCAGCAGAGGCGGCAGCAGCAGCAGCAATGGCGGCAGCAGCAGCAGCAGCAGCACTGTCATAGAGTTGTCTTGCGGTCAGGCTAACATGTGAAGTGCCATTCATCAGCATCTCTGTAACCTCAGCATCAACACTCAGGTACATCCCTCCGTAGTAATGTGCCAGAGCAGCCACTGTGCTGCTCCTATCTAAAGTGGCAGAACAGGACACACACGCACGCACGCACGCACGCACGCACGCACGCACGCACACACACACACACACACACACACACACAAACCCAGTTAACTGGGTATATCCTGTATATACACACCGTATAGTGAGTATGGTGTAGTGATTTATTTTTTCTAATACTCTTAAAATATTTTTTACAATTGTTTTATCCATATTATTTTTGGGCATTTTAGGCCTTTATTGACACGAGGGCTAAAGACAGGTAAGGGGAGAGAGAGGGGGAAAGACATGCAGCAAAAGGCTGAATGTTCAATTCCGACCTGCGGCCCGCGCTGCGGTAAGGACTGGGCCTTGATACATGGTGCCCCAGTCTTCAAATATTTGATTGAAATATGAAGATTCTGCAAATTAAGTGGTATCATTTTACTTGATTTTCAATACAGAATCCACTGTTAATTAATTAACTAATTACTTGCTTCACCTGTCAGTGGGGCTCCATATACAATAATAGCAATGCCTCTACGGTTGCGTGCTGCCAGGCACTCAGGTGACAGATCAACACACATGTGGCGGGCAATTGCTCTGGAGACGGGGGTCATCTCTAGCTGCCCCAGTGTCCCACTGCTTCCCTCATTGGTCATCTCCGAAAGAACTGAAAGCACAAGCATTACTGTAATACACCGTACCTGCGAAAATAAATTAATTACACACTTACCTAATGTCAGGCTACTTTCAACTTCTGCTTTTAAAATGCTTGCACTCACGCAATTCAACTGGTTTCACAGCTACAGTTTGTATTTCTTCCAATTTGCTGTCTGGTGTGTGCCCATTGCTTTGTCTTGACCTCTTTTCTTCCTCTTGTGTGCCACCCGTCTCTTCTTTTTCATCCAAGGCTTCCTTCAGCTCTGCTACACACAGGTACAGAAGATTCAATTAAAACAGGTATGCACACAGACATATACCTGTAGGTATATGATTGCAGAGCATGATGAACATGTGTGCCTGAAGCTACCATCATCTTTCAGTTGGGAGCAGTACTCCTTGTAGTAGTCGAGCAGTTCTGTGGGAAGACTTTCTCCAGGGGCTCTGGGAGGCAGCAGTAAAATGTTGTTCTCATCATAACCCTGCATCAGACGCAGCATCTACATGGGATGAAGTAAAGGGGAAGAGGGGGGATGGAGAAGGGAAGCAGGACAGGAAAAGACACAAAAAGGAACAGACAGAAGAAAATTAAATAGCGTAAGGGGCCAAGTGAGGAGATAAGAAATAAGAGGTAATCATTCAACATCATACAAAAATGCTCTTACTATCAACACTAAGAAGACAGAGGAAATAATGTCCGCCCTTTCACAATCTATCATGGACTCCTCACATCAGCATATTTGTAAAAAGATACAGCAGCACCTTTACTTTCTCTGTAGGCTTAGTTCCTTTGGAACCAGCTGCCAGATTATTTCTCTATTTCTTTCTAATTCAGTGATTCGGAGTGTCAGCCTGGCTCAGCAGCCTATCTGCTAAACCTAAAACTAAATGATATAATCAACTCAAAGTTTGTGCTAAGATTATTGGTCAACCTGTTGCACACTACTTTCAAACAACCCACAAGAATAGCATGCTCATGCTTGCTAACAGCATCTCTTCTGACTCCATGCATGTTTTAAACTCTGAATGGCTTAAGAACTCTTTTATACATCGGTCTATTCTGTTGCTAAACCAAAATCGGTGTGGTGCTCAGGAACGCAAAATGAATTTCAGTGTAAACTGACAATAAAGTTGTATTGTATCTCCAAGAGGGAAAGAGTGGTAGGAAAGGTTTGTTAAAAACATGTGTCTGTTAGATAAGCTAAAACTAAACTTCCTGTTGTATACGGTTTATACATAACAATCGGTAATGACATGGGGCACATTTTTCAAAAGGTTTCTCTTGATTTCTTGTGATGTTGCCCCCTTGTGGATGAATAGTTTGTATGGTACTGGTAAATGGTAATGGTATGTGCTCACAGTATCATTATCTAACAACCTTGCTTGCACCCCCACATTCCAACTTGTTCTCTCATTCTTATCCCTTTGCAATCATACAGAAGAGAGCTACCTTTTCTTCCTCAAGATACTGTGTGTCAAATTCCAGGGAGTAGAACTCAATGGGGAACGAGCAGGGGTTTTTGACGATGACCTCAGCTTCAACCTCAGTGGTGACAGGCAGGCAAGGCCCCAGCTCCAGCACCGGCGGGCAGAACTGGAGCTGTGGCTCCTCACCCTGCCCCTGGGCGGTAATCAACACCTGCTCGGTGCTGTCAGCCACTCGCACCACTAGCTGCGCGTTGTAGGCATTCTGCAAAGACACAGACAGTAGGTCACAACCCATGGAATGCTATGATGCTCTGCTATGTATTGCGCCAATCTCTAAAGTCAATTAAGCTCCATACCGACTCAGCAGGACTGAACCTTATCTGGACGTTGACTCGTTCACCAGGGGACAGCATGCCAGAACTGGGAATCATCCTGAACACCGCTGGAGGTGGGCGCTGCTTCTGTGAAACCTTTCAGTGCCGGTAGAGAGCAAGAACAGAGGCAGGTGTCACCCTAAAGCAGTTAGGTCTGTATTTGTCTCTTATAAATAGTATTCTGATCACTTAGCTTTCCGAAAGCTAACAAAGGTCGATGCCATGTAGAAGTAGTTTTAGTTACCTGGAGAGCAAATTACAAAATGTACTGGAAAAGAAATTTCCATAAAATGACAATTTTTGTACCTTTTTCAAACGCTTCCCCTTCTCAGCTATGCTCCAGTAGCAGGGCACAGACTCATGATTAAACAGCTGTATTGTCTTGATCTGATGAGGAACAACAACAACCTGAGCGCATTCTCATGTTAGTTTGGCTACAAAAGAATGAACTGACATCAGTTAGTGTCATAAACGGCTTCATAAAATCATTAATCATAGTTTTAAGATTATGCTTTGACTTCTGGAAAGATGTATAACCACAGCCAAGTAAAACACACTTACGTTGTATGAGCTTAGTAGGAGAGTAAATGAAAAACTTAACCTAAGCTGACAGTAAGATGGCAACACAGTGAGGCAGCATACTGGTCACAGCAGTGTTAAAGGGGCGCTACGCAGTTTTGGCAATTTCTTCGCTGTTTTCTCGCTTTTTGCTCGCAGGTTTCTCTACAGAGCTCCCCCTACAGCTTCGGAATAGATATTTGGCAACACTGTGTAAAAACTTGCTCGGTCAGTCTGCCGTTTCCCCCTCATCTGTTCCACCGACAATGCTTTCCTAGCTTTCTGCTTCTTTATTGCCGGCTCAGCCATGACGATAATGTGAAAAACTCCATCGCTACCTTCTTCTTATAGATAGATAGTTCCTGTGTGTGTGCAGTGCCGTGAAACAATTTGTTACATCACGAGACCTGATATCATGCAATATTTCCTGAAGCTGAGGCTGGTGGCTTGCCGGCCAAAAGTTGCAAGGGTGGTTTTTCCGCTCACAGGCGCTAGGGGGAAGCGGGACTGCCACCATTCAACCCGAAAAAAGTCATATAACCATTCCAATGACTCTGAAGCTGTTCAGTTAAGGTAAATTGAGCTAAACAAACTGCATAGTTCCGCTTTAAGCTGTAAACAGCATTTGCCCTTCCTATTCTCCTACTTTTACATGCTGATAACACAAAGTTAAACAAAACGGGCAGTAAACATTTTAATTTTAATCAAATCAGTGTAAGAGCTTGTATAATCATACAAACTTTCAACACAGCATTTTATTCCATCATCAGCCTTTGTAGGGCCGCGCAACAGTATCTTCTCATTCCAGCTTATCATACTGTATTACCTGACACATGTCACACTGCACAGTGTCAAACAGCAGTGTATCCGTGGAGACCGTGACGGCTGGCACAGTTACAACCGCACACAGGCGCACCTGGACCATTGGGCCACCTGTGACCTGTAAAACCAAACACAATCGTTGTTACAGTGCTACTGATCAACAAGGGAGACAATGACCCAATTATTGTGTGTTGACATTTTACACTGAATCATAAATAATGACAATATTTGTGCAAGTGTATGCTCATGTGTACCTGTATTGGCATGACAACACTTATGTCCCCTGTCTTCAGGTTGGCCCCTTGGGGGTCAAATTTAACTGTGAAAGTATGTGTCTCGCCGCAGGGCAGGTTTTTCACTCTTTCAAATCCTGCACTGAATCCTTTGAAGAAGCAACAAAACACTCAAAAGTGTTTTATTTCGTAAAGACAAAATGACATTGAGAAGAAGAAAAAAACAAAACAAAAAGAAAAGAAAACAACCCATTGAAAACACAAGGATTAATATCAGAAGACAGAATATTTCCCAATTAATGATGTGGCAAACCCTTTGAGACAATCAGTCAATTGAATTTCATCCATTATCCATATCCTTTTCCTCACTTTACTTTAAGATAGGAGATTATTAACTCATCTCTCCTACCTACACATGATTGAAACTAGGGGCCCTATCTTACTAGGAGCCCTACACCGACGCATGTATCATTCCTATTTTGCACCCGACGCACAGCGGACTTTTCCCTCCACAGACTCATTAGGGAATGAACTCGCGCTCCCGGGGGCGGTTCAGCATAAAGAGGCGGCGTGATCCAGTGCTATTTTGCAGTTTTAGAAAACAATTCCGTCACAGACCAGGAAAAACCTAGTCTAAAGTCAGTGGCGCGTTATTCAGATGCTATTTTAAGGGCGCATGCTTGGCCGTAATGTAGAGTGTGTGCACACCGCGCATACACTTTGCTTCTCTCATCTCATAGACCCAGCAGTTCCCCGTTTTTGCAAACCATACATAAATACAAGGAAAAATATGACCTTGTTTTACACAACATTTCCATGAATCATGGATGTGTTGAAGACATAAATGAGGAAATATTAGAGGACTTAAGGAGATGTGATGTTGAACTGCATGTGCCGATGCCACTTAACCCAAATGCCCCAGCAGCAGCACGGGAGAGGAGAGACAGAAGAGCTGCATCGTCTATAGTGAAGTAATCTCGGTCTAATGTTAGACTACATTGCAAAAATATCACCATCATGACCTCGTGATTCAGTGAGAATGAGCCCAAAACATTGGAAAGTATGTTTTTGTGACATTTCTTTATTTACATTTTGTCAAAAAGAAAAATCAATAGCAAACGTCGGTCTCCTCGGCTGTGAACTGCTCCTGGCGTGCGCCCATGGATGTATTAAGAGTGTGCGCCTAGCAAATCCGCCATGGAACAAGCGCGCCTGCTTTTAAAGGGAACGTGAGATAATGCTCTGATTGGTTTATTGCACGTTACGCCCAAACCACACCTATGAGTAATGTTGCTACTTCAGACCAACCCATTTTAGACTTGCGTCAGGCGCAAGAGTCATTTATCCCGCCGGTATAATAGCAAGATCCGCTCACAAAGCTACTTGCGTTTGGCGTTTGATACTTGCGTTTCAGATCGTTAAAATAGGGCCCTAGCTGTTATCAGCAGAAATTATAAATCTGTAAACTTAATAAATAGGTTGACATTTTGGGAAATACACTTTCGCTTTCTTGCAGAAAGTTACTGTAGAAGAGATATATGTGCCAATACCACTGGCATATCTGTCTGCCCAATCTGAAGCTAGATCCAGGAGATGGAACAGTAATACTGAGAAATCACATGAAAATAAGACGCACGGATGAAGTACTAAAAAAGCCAGAGGATTTTAAGTAATGTATCATACCTGTGCCAGCTAGAAGTTTGCCATTGGGATGGAAGGAAACAGCCACTGACCCAGTATTTGTCACATTTACAGTGTGACTGAAGACTTTGCCTGGAATGGCATAACCAAAATCCAAAACATACTCTGGGAGCAGGAACCTGGGGGAGTGGAAAAAGGTAGGTGTGAAGACATAAATAAGACAATAACAAGCAACATCCCGGTCCCAAGTTTCTGTGCTGAAGCAGGGCTTGGTAATACTTCAGCTTTATGATTTACATAATATGTTATCATTTTACAAAACTATGTCATTAACCATTAACTGACAAGCAGGCAACGGATTCCCAGTTCACCTGTCCGGGATGCTTGGACATACTTTCCGTGCTCTGCTTCTGCAAACAGCTGCAGACTTGTAGCGGCCCCGCAGCTAAAATGTTCCGTGCATTGTTGTGGACAACAGACTGTAAAAATATTCGACGTAGCATCCGTGAAGTCACCCACTGGTCTGAGAACTGCCGTTTTGATGCCTCGCAATGCATCAACTAGTGATTGAGACCATCAAGTAAGAAGTAGTGTAATTTTCCCATATACTTCTATAGAAACTGACTTCTTTCTATGTTTTACGACGATGTTTTAACGATGTTTAACAAAACGATGTTTAACAAAACGATGTTTAACAAAACAATGTTTAACAAAACGATGTTTAACAAAACTCCTACTCAAAAAAGCGATATTACAAAATGTTATTTCAGACATTAAGTTACTACATATATAACCTTAGACTTTGGTAAACTCATTTCAAGCACTGAAACAATTCGTACAACACATCATAAGTTAAGGTTTGTTTTCAAAAGAGATTTGAGGACTTTCAAAAAGCGAACATCAACGTTTCAGCTTTAGCACCAAATTATCTCTTTACACATTACTCTAGAAAAAAATAATGGTGTTAATATACGGAAAGCTGAGTTTGTTCTGAACATTTTGATATGGAACACATGGGGATCATATGCAAATACCTTAAAGAGGTAAATTTAAGACAAATTGAAAATGCCCTTGGCCCTCAGAGCGTTAAGGCACTTCCGCATTGGCTTCCCTTATTAGACCCGGAAGCTTTGTCCGTTATTTTTTACAGACTACAGTATGTTGTAGACACATGCAGTCACTTTCCTGGAATCGTTGGCCCGTCCGTGAGACCGACACAAGTCTGCAGCTGTCCAAGCCTGTCTTCAATACATCCACCTGTGAGGTTGTCAGCTGTGTGTCTCCCTAACATACTCCGTATAAGACGGACGATTTAACCCGCCAGCCCTCATCGATGTAGTGGCATGTGTCACGCAGCTCTCCATTGTAAGCACGGTCCAGCAAAGAGCCACAAACTTAGCAAAAAAAGAGCTTCAAACGCAACTTGCAAATGCAAAGTACTGCACTAGCTAAAAAGCGTGTTTAATTACTTTTTTTTAATTTTAGTTTTAACTGTTTACTGTAACTGATAGTATTAATCGGTCAAAATTGTTATTGTCAGTAAAGCGGTTAATCATTGACATCCTTAGAACACAGTTCTTTGCTTTGAATATCAACTTGATTATTTTGTATGTCGTAGTTTGCAGCGTATATTTGTGGAAGTCAAACAAGGGATCACAATATGGTATGACTGGAAACAGCCAATGCACACCATGACTTCCATCAATTTGCACAAATACCACAGAACAAAAACTACACAGCAAGATATTATTCATTAACCCAAACTCTTTTGAATTCCACAACACAGTTCTTGTTTCAGTCAAGTGAGTGCACCATCTGTTCAGCCAAAGTGTGTGTGTGTGTGTGTGTGTGTGTGTGTGTGTGTGTGTGTGTGTGTGTGTGTGTGTGTGTGTGTGTGTGTGTGTGTGTGTACACACATACTGGCTAAGTTTGTGCCACTTTCTGGAGGAACCTTGCGAGTCGCTGAGCTCCAGCAGGCTACTGGTCACAGCGAGAGCATTCTGTTTGACCAATGTTTTCTCAATCTCTATGTGAAGCAGCTCTTCATACTAGAGGCAGCAGGCAAAAGAGAGAAAAGGAAAATGGAGAGGGAGACAGAAGTGCGGAGTATGTAAACACTCAAAAGTTACAAACAAAACTGAGGAGTTATATAAGCAAACAGCACAAAGTCTAAATGGTAAGAGCAATAAAATCTGTTTTCACTAGTCAAAGCTCGTTTTAAGAACTTGTCTCATCAAACGTACAGTACAGAATGACAGCTGGATGAGATTTAGGTAAAAATGATATTTTCGGATATCACTTGACATGATTCAAGGCTTAAGCATTGGATGCTAGTCTTGTAAAGCAGAGCCGGCTGTCAGTTTAGATTCTGACGACTTTAAATTAGCTCATTATCATGGAATTTGTGGCGATTTTCAGATGTGCTGATTATATTACCAACTGAAGCTTTAAAAGGTTTTTTGGGCTATATAAATAAAATGCATTTGACTCACTCACAGAATATCATTAAAAATATTGAGAATATGTTTTGTCAAAAAACAAATATGTCAAAAAACAACTGCAGACATCTGTATTATGTATCTAGAAGGCTATTGTACGATAACATGGCTGACATCATTAGAGATCTGAAGTATTTTCACGAATAACATTTTTATTAGAAATACTTTGGATTGTTGTTCTTACTAGACAAATCATAATTGCATAATAATGCATAATTGTTATCAAAGTCACATTGTAATTATGACTTTAAAAATGCATTTATAGGAGTCTAAATATATTTAGACTCCTATAAATGCATTTTTGCTTGATTATCCATTATTATAATACTGGATAATCAAGCAAAAGCTGAACTGTAAACTTTTTATAAATCAGTTTGCCATGCTCTTCTGATGATAAAAACAGATAGAAAGTCCCTGAGATCATGGGTTTTTGTGGATAAAGTTGTAATGTTGACAATTTTTCAGTTTATATACAGGTATTGCAGTCCTTATCTCTCCTGTCCTTATCCACATTTCAGTTAGGGGGATTGTCAGGGATGTCCGGGCAACACAAAACCATGAGTAAATACTGAGGGGATAAGCAGAAAATAGCAATTTCCATTGTAATTCAATGGTTCTCTGGTCTACTCCCTGGAAAATCAATACACAGATAAGAAGCAGGCAAAGCCTTGTAGAATAGGCTGGTTACTAACAGCAGAGATGTTGTAGCACTGCCATACCCATATAGAAAGAGCATGTGCACCATATGTGTTGACCACAATGGCACGCATCTTTTCTTAATACATATAACATTCTTGCATTAAACAAGATTCACTCTGTGGATTAGAACAAATAAACAAATTGGTTTTGGTTATTCTTTGTGCACTCAAACAAAGTATTGTACAGTTTTCACTACACTAAATACAGCATGCTTACTACTGTAGTAACCTACATGACCAATTTTGGAAAACAATACGGAAGAATAGATTTGTTAAGAGTAACATTAATGTCGTTTGTATTAGTCACTGACTGTGAGGGTGCAGTTGGCCTCGGTTGTTGCTCCTCCACAAGCAGCGGTAATTCCATTCATAAACTCCACAGCTGTTCTGGCCTGCTGCACCACATCACTGTAGCACTCCTCTGCTGCAAGGGAAAAGAGAGTTAAGTATAACTCTCTTGTCTCGATATTTGTTAGCATGGAGACATGATTATTAGGGAGACCTGCTGAAGGATTTGGGCTCAATGCTTTTTAATACAAAAAGTGTAAGAGAGCAAAACAGCAAAACAGGGATTACCTACTACTGTAGGGGCTAAGTTAAGTTCTAGAGGCCAAGCTCTTTTCTGTAGCTAACTCTAAACTATTAAACTACATGTTAAGCACTTTCTGTTAACTGCTGTTTACTGAGTTTGACTAAGTTTCAAATTGACCATTCCAATGCACGGAGAACAATTCCTTCCAGTGGCATTACTGACACCATAATTGCATTTGGGCAAATAGAATCGGTATACAGTAGAAAATAGATTGTAGTCTACTGCAGATACAGTTTCTTTTTTCGCTTAAAGGGGTGGTATAGAGTTTTGGACATACGACCTCATTTCCAAGTTAGCCAGTGTGTTATTTATCAGTGGAGACCGTTTTCAACACTTTTCATCTAGTCCTTCCAGTTGCAGAGTTTCCTGGTGCTAGGCTAGCGCAAGTCAACAGTATCTGCTAGCCTGCCACTAAAAACAGTCTTATCCACTCCATAGTACACCCAAGGCAAATAAATTATAATGCCAGGCTAGCAGATACTATTGACTTGCGCTAGCCTAGCACCAGTGAACTCTGCAACTGGAAGGACTGGATGAAAAGTGTTGAAAACGTTCTCCACTGATATAATAACACACTGGCTAACAAAGCAAAGCAAAGCAGTGTGTGTGTGTGTGTGTGTGTTTATATGTGTGGTATTCATACAGTTTGGGAAATCCCACAATCTCTACAAAGCTAACGTTAGCTCAAGTTGGCTACTAACTAACTAACTAACTAACTAACTAACTAACTAACTAACTAACTAACTATCTCCTGGATCTAGCTTCATATTCAATGTACAGATATGACAGTGGTATTCATCTTCTTATCTTACGCTTAGCAAGAGAGCAAATATATGTTCTAGTATTTCAGAACACTTGGAAATTAGGTCTTATGTCCAAAATTCTGAACCACCCCTTTAAATGATAAGCAAAGTAATAGATAAAAAAGGAAAAGGTAAGAATATGATCATCATACACAGGTTTTGTGGCAAGTTCAGGCGGATCCTTGGGAACACTCCCTCTCCAGTCAGCAGGATGTCCTGCAGTGGCAGGAAAGCCACCTGCAGCTGAAGCCGCTTCTCAAACACCTCGGGGATGCCCGGGAGGTAGCGCACATGCAGAAGTTGCTCTGCACCAGCATCAATGTGACCCTGACACACAAGAAACAAACACACACACAAAAATGGTTTAAAAAAACAAACAACCCTTATACATAATAAATGACCCTCCCACAATAATGGGAAATAGTCCCGAGATGAACTTACCACGGTGGGGATGACCATGGCCCGGCCCGGTTTGAGCTCCTGTCCTTTCTCATTTGTGTCCTCATCTGCCTCCTCATCCTCCCTTTGAGGGTGTATGATGCTAAATTTGAAGCCCACCTTACCAGTATTCCTCAGGGTCACATCAGCTTCCGCTTCATGATCAAACAGCTGAAAGAAACAGAGGGGAGAGGCAACACTGCTTTTTAAACTGTCAGCACCTGTATTTACGTTGAAAATAACGTTTTTTTTGCTTTATGGCAAACAGAAGGTTTTGGTAAAACCACTCCACCTAGTGTCTTTTAGCTGGATTGGGAGCTCTGGGAAGGTGATACACTACAGCAAGCAAACCAGTTTTCTAGAAAAGCATGCATAATGTTGGCCTCCGTTTGAACCTCATGTTTAAGGTCATACCTACCATGAAAATATATTAATGAAGAAGATAAGGTGATAGTTGTTTCTGTGATACGAGCACAAGGGCATTTTTATAAAAGTGAGAACGAGTAAGAGACAGAGAGAGACAAACACTAAAAGTTATTCAAAAGTGTCGCTCCAAATCTGAAAGCATCTATCTGAGTGTCTGCATGCACAAAGGGAGTTGTTTCAGGACTTCGTTACTAATATGGACAAATATAACTGACCACAAGAAAACAACACGGGGAGTAAGAGAGAGAGAGAAACAGCAAGAGAAACAAATTGTGCTGAATAGACAGGAAGGTCAGAGAAATGTTCTGCTGAATCACTCATTTCAACTAAATCAAAAATCAATATGGCCTTGACTTGAATATCACTGATAACTGGTCCGGATGTCTTGCATACTTAAAGAGGGAGTGGAAGTGCAAAAGGCCAAACTGTGAAGACACTATGCAGTGACATTCAAAGTTAACATGATTCCTCTCACCAGTCTCTTTAGAGGTTAAAACACATTTGATGCCATTCGAAACAGCAGATATTATATCTTTATATACATGTGTATCCCAGTGACATACGAGCACTTATCTCACTATCTGTCCCTCGGCATTAGATTCTGTGATAATAAAAAGAAATGGCATGGGGAAGAGTAAAACACTTACAGTAAGCAAAAGCAAATACTCATGAAACAAACTACAGAAGTGCAGCAAACACATCTTCATCCACAATCACAAACAAATCTGTCACACTCCCCCTGGCCTGTCAGCGTCTTTTCGAAAATGGTAGAATGAATCACAATCCCATGTTTTGTTTAAAAAAAAAAATAGATGTGTGACGGCCCTGGGCCTGTCGTACATGTGTACTCTGGTTTGTCTTGTTAACTTGCAGGTGTAGTGGAGGCGATAATGAACTGACTGTGATCACCTGGCCGGTCCTCCCAGACTATTTAACCCTGCCTGTCCCGAGACCAGGCGGCCGCATTCTCCCGACTGCGCACCAACATGTTTTCTGTCTGAGTTTTCCCTTTGTTAACTACTGACAACATGCACACCTCACATTCTCCATTACATCCATACACCTTCATTCATCACTGATACTGACAATCACACCTCATCGTTCTGTTGTTTTCATTATTATTTAATGAATGTCGCTTTATTATTGTTACGTTGCTGTGCATCTACCTCTTTTGTTGTGGCCTGTGAGCCAGTCGTAACAGATGACAAAGGAAAAAACAAGAACAATAAAAGCAGAATAACAGGACAGCAAAGAGGCAAATGAACACAAGATAATGGAGCTCAAGCAGTGGTAAATCCTCCCCCCTTAGCTACTGTCAGCAGTCTCTAACGCCAGTCATGGCCTAATCCTAGCCTTAAAGATCTGCACACACTAAGCTGAAACATAACTATTTGATTGGTAGAGCTTGTTGGGATAAAGAACTAAGAATATAAAGTCTGGGTAAAGGAGCCCTGTATACATACCTGCAGACCAAAGTCAATATGGGTCGAGTCAAGGCTGTAGCTGGTTACTGAAGTCTCTCCTCTGAGTTTGATTTCATAAGTAGGCCCCTCCACTACATGGCACTGTGCCACTGCCTCTCTGCTGACATTTTCTTGGCCATAGAAATACAAAATGACCTGCTGCTGTTCCCCGGGTTGCAGTTCACCATATATCGGCGAGATATCAAACACCTACAGACACAAAAAGAAAACAAGTGGAACTTACAAGATTCATTTCATTTTAATACAATTTCACACAGAAGCTCTCAAACATATTTATAAAAGTCATCCATCGGATTTTCTTCTCACGTTATGTCTCATTCACCTGTAGGCAAACACCTAATATTATCATACCAAGTGTTTAAAACAAACATGACTACTGTTAGCAATGTGACGATGACGCACATTGAGCTCAGGCTCGTACACGGGAGTGGTAGAGTACGTGCAGCGGGACAAGGAGGCATTTCATTGGTTCTTTCCAAGCGGACCGCGAGGCAGTCATTGTTGGGCATTTTTACAGGATTACAGCAGCTACAGATAACAGATCTTTTTTCGCTCCTTTTTCAGAGCCCATAAGTTATTTATTGTTGTCGGGGTGTTCAAACAAAATATAAAAAGTGCCGTATATTGGAAATAGTTACCAACCCTGCCTTTAATTAATCCTTATCATACAATGCTTTTGAGTTATTGGAAATGTTTGGATCACATCAGCTATGCCAGTGAGTCTGTGACACGGCTCTATGTATAGCCTAAATGTGAAGTTTGTGGACATAGTGGCTAACGATCTATCCATGGAAAAATTATTTTTCAGCAGATATCTTAGTTACAACACGATTGAGCTAGCAAAGCAGTGTGTGTGTGTGTTTATATGTGTGGTATTCATACAGTTTGGGAAATCCCACAATCTCTACAAAGCTAACGTTAGCTCAAGTTGGCTGGCTGACTCAGCAGGGAGTACAAATCCTCTGTGTTGTTTATGTTTTATTTTTTTGTGAGCAAATTGCCTCACAATATGAATACAGTTTGATTATATCTTTTATTTTGTTGGTAACCATTGTATGTTTCAACCCCCCCGTAAAACCACAACTAGTTGTTTTAACACTTTGTTTTTTGTACAAAATAAACAAAGAAGATATAACATGTTTGTTAGTGAAAATGGTGAGGTGCTGGTATGCTGAGTGTTCTACTTTAGACAGAGCCAGGCTCTCTGTTTCCCTCTGGGTCCAGTGTTTATGCTAAGTTAACTAACTAACTAACTAACTATCTCCTGGATCTAGCTTCATATTCAATGTACAGATATGACAGTGGTATTCATCTTCTTATCTTACGCTTAGCAAGAGAGCAAATATATGTTCTAGTATTTCAGAACATTTCTCATTTAGAGTTTGCACTATTCAATTCAATTCAGTTTTATTTATAGTATCAAATCATAACAAGAGTTATCTCGAGACACTTTACAGATAGAGTAGGTCTAGACCACACTCTATAATTTACATATTACCTAGCGGTGTGTACTATTAATTTGTAGTGCAGACACAACAAGCCGATGAATCAATGACTTAAAAAATTCATACTAAAAGCTTTTGTTTTTGTTGGTGGGAGAATATTGTTCATATTTGCTACAGTGTATGGACTAGAAGCAAATTTGATGCAATATATATTAGAGACAAATCAATAGATTAATCAATTTCGAAAATAAAATATGCCAAACATATGTACAGATGTGATCAAAGTATTATCTCATCACTTTAGTATTGCAAACACTATAAGTATTATAAATCAGGGAACTATCATGACGACTCCTCTGAGTTGTAAAATACTCTTATCAGTCTATTATATCAATGCATTCAAAAGTAGAAAGCTGTTATGCACGCCGATGACAGAGGGGAGAGTCTCCACACTGAGGTTTATAACACAAAAAATGTGTGTATGTGCATGGGTGTGGCATGTGGCAGCATAGAGATGGAGAAGGACTTGCCCATTACTGCAGGCTCTCTCCATGCCTTGATAAAGTGGAAATCTCAGGAAAACCCTGATTTGTTTACAAGGGAGCATTTGCCTACCTTTGTTACACCCAGACGGCACTGTGTGCTGCTCTGCTCATCTGCACCAGGTCTGGGGCTCAGAGGAACTGAAAAGGCAGGAGAAAGCATTCTGGAGGAACTCCGTCCTCCTTCAGTCTCATTTTCTGGATTCGTCTGCTCCTTCTCTGCCTCCAGCATCTCTGTCTCTCTATGGGGGCAAAATCACCAAAAAACATCCCTGAAGTGAAATATCTATTTTAAAGCTGCACAAATGGACGTGCAATAAATGAAACAGGGAAAATCAATGACAAGAGGCATGAATGAGAAGAAAAATGAGAAGAGAAAATAAATATGAAACCGTCTTTTCAGCTCCATGATAATAGACAATTGAAAGCCTCAAGATGTCTATGAGGTAGCAGAGTAACACATGCACACAGAAACTAACAGCAAATTATGCAAGCATCTATTGTATATCTAATATATCATTAACATATATTGTAATACCCAAGTGGAGAAGAAAATCTTTAGCTCTACTCTCTCCTTCCCTGTGGGATCAGACTGGGTGCATCCATCAAGTTAATTAAACAGAGTGTTCTATAATTAAGAGGAATTTTAATAGGCAAGCAGCAGGAAACAGGTCAGGATAGATTGCAGTGAAGTGCTGAATAAACATGGAAGAGAATGAAAGAGATTTAGTGAGTGAAGCCATCTCAAAGCTGGGCTGGACAAGCTCTATATTAAATCACCAAACACTGGCTACATTATTGCCATAGTTTGTGTTTGTGTATGTGTGTGTGTGTGTGTGTGTGTGTGTGTGTGTGTGTGTGTGTGTATATGTGTGTACGTGCACGCGCGTAAAGTGTGTGTGTGTGTGTGTGTGTGTGCACTTAGGTCTGCACATACATTTGTTGAATGCTATAGTACTGATGTAAGCTCATGGGTGGATGGTAGTGATGTAACCAGCAGGGGGCACTGTTGTATGGTCAGTCTGTGATGAATGCTGTTTTAAAGGATGAGCTGGCCTGATGTCTGGCCTTGGGGAGATCACAAATTAGTACGTCCAGCAATGTAAGATGCAGGGGCGAACAAATACTTTAGGTCAAAAATTGGGTGCATTTTTTGGTGGATAAGAGTTTGTAAGAGCCCGCAAAAACCATTTGCCCCCCACCACCCCCTCGGAAAAAAAGAAGCTTTTTAGAAAGACTTTAAAACCCACTGGTGCGGACAGAGGAACAGATGGTGAGACAGCAGATGATGACTCTGCAAGAGCACGGCTCAAAACAGAAATAGCCCACTCTCACATTCTCATATCTGTGTCTCTCTCTCTCTCTCTCTCTCTCTCTCTCTCTCTCTCTCTCTCTCTCTCTCTACACATCTTCCTTCTGTTCTTTCCTTCATGGATAGTGTGTGTTCAGTCTTTCTAAAAAATCAACACATGAAAGACTACCAAACCACAAACATCTCACTTCCAGCAGACTGTTGGGGAAAAAAGTGATGGGAGCAAGTGTGTGTGTGTGTGTGTGTGTGTGTGTGTGTGTGTGTGTGTGTGTGTGTGTGTGTGTGTGTGTGTGTGTGTGTCTGTGTGTCTGTTTGACTGTGTGTGTGAGAGAGAGCGAGAAAGACTCGCTGGTTTATGGCTGTGTAATTTTGTTACCTTCCTTATTTCCAGTGGTGGTACGTTACTACGTGGATCTCCTCAACTACTACATTTAAGTTTAAGGTACTTTAATTGAGTTTTTCCGTTTGATACTACTTTATAATTTCTAACTCCCGATCAGACGGTTTGCGTGTTTAAATAATTTCACAGTGGCAGTGTGTAGGTAATACTTTATAATAACAATCAATAAATGGTTAATTCAACTTTGCTTTATAGTTATTTTACTGTTAAACAATGAAAAGATTTCATGTTTACTTATTATTAGTAATGTCACAACTTGTTATTTTTTAAGTGTAAAATAAAAAGATAGTTAATACTTTGTCAATGGTTATTGTATTATTTTGTAAACCATTTATAAACATTATTTGGACAGCTATTATAAAGTTCCAACTAATGCTTATAATAATTAGCTAAAGATTAGTAATTTTAAAAGGCATCAAGAAACCTTCATTTTGCCAAATGAAACCATTTTTTGGTGATCTATAAATAAGAGATGATCACTTGATGGTGCTATCTTAATATTTATTTATAGATGCTTTACAAAGTATTTATTAACCATTAACAAGATATTATAATCATAATAGCCATCTAAATAATGTTTATTAACGGTTTACAAACAATTTGGTAATCATTTACAAATATTTAATATGATATATATCTTATGATTTGTTTGCAACAATAAACCGTTAAAATAAACCAACTTATAGCATTACTAATGATATGTAAACATTATAAATTACCATTTCATTGTTTGTTAAAAGTAAAATAACTATTAACTTAAGTTTAAATAACTATCAATTTTCCATTTATTAGAGCTGTTTATTATATATTCGTGTTTATCTACACTTTTGCTATTGTTTGCGCCATCTTTTTTGATGCACCAACACTGCATTTTGTCCAGGTACCTACTGTGTGCAATGACAATAATGTGGAATTTTATCTGATCTAATATGGTAAGCCTCTGTGAACTAAGAAAAACAGGTATAAGCACTATAATGTGTCGCTCTCTCTGAGATGACATGTAAATTACACTTCAGTCTTATCTGATTGTTCAGAGAAACAATTATACTCACTAATGTTTGCATTCTTGTACCATAATGCATTCATACAAAACTGTAATTTCTTAGGCGAACAGTCTACAGCTTATAGGATTCATTTTGCAAGTAGTCCGGAAACAACGGAAATATATTGAAATATATATAGAAAATTGGGATCATGCAATAAGGCAGGCCTGCTTGGTCCTTTTGGGAAATTATTGTAAAGATTTACAAAGAATATGTTTCTCTAACTGGGACGTTTTGGAATTGATTGGAGAGGATTTGTATGGACGAAGTACACAGCGATACACTGGTACGATACATTTAACCATGTATCAGGCTAATTTAAATAGCTCACATTACTGCATTCTGTGAAGAGTTAACTTTGTTTAATATTGCTTTTTGCGAGGTGCAAATGTTTCGCCACAGGTTCTTTCCTGAGACCATTTTGCAGAGCCACCGTTGCTGCTTCCAGAGCTTAGCGCCGCCCAAGACAATTGAGATTGGTTTAAACAAAAAAATGCAAACAACCCAGAAAGTTTTTTTTTTTTTTGTCCTATGTGTGGTGTACCAGGCCGGGATTGGCTAATCGGGAGCACGGGGAGAATTCCCGGTGAGCCGGTCTGTTTTTTTGGTCGCAAGGGCCGGTGTACAGTCACTGGGTTGAATTCATAACCGAAATATATCATGGATGCTGTCCCTAGGCTGCCTGCACTCGCAGACCCCTCCTTTTATTTACAGTAGCCTATTTATTTTTTTCTTGCAGCCCACCGTTCTCTACATTAATACAGCCCACTCGCACTCGCAGTCTGGCTATTATGACAATTATGTTTTGATGGTGGCAGCTTGCTAAAAAACAAAACAAAACGTCACCTCGTAACACGTCAGTGGTGTTTGTTAGAGGATGCGATCCGCGACCAAAAATAATCTATAAAAATAGATAACAATAAGCGCAAAAACGGCGCTGAAATGGCGACAATTAAAAAGAGGAAAGCTCTAGAAAACTACAAATGAAGATGATGAGACGGGTAAGCTAAGCTATACGAGCAGTGCAAGATGCTAGTCGTCACGCAAAAAATAATAATACAACGTTGCCTGCAAACCCCCGTTCATGTTTAGAATCACATTTTTTCTTGTAGCTCCTCAGCAGCAGCCACTAGTCCAGTTTGCGCCAGCCATGAGCCCAGAACTCCAGAGTGGGCAAGTAGGATTGCTCATTGAATGAAAATTATAAGAACTAAAATTAATATTAATGAATAGTATGGTGTGGAACTGCTCTATATGATGCCCAGAGACAATCAATGATGCCAGATGATTCGGCACCACATTATTGAAACTGACATGATCAGAAAGCTGCTGAGAATTACGACAATTTATGAAAAAAAAGTTGATTAAGTTTCAAAAGTTTATAAGTAAGTTAATAAGTTTATAAAAGTAATATTTAGTATTATACCATGGCCTGGGTGAATACTCGATTCTGATTGGCTGCAGGGTGTCTATAAAAAATCTGTAGGACACCTACTAAAGGAGTTCTAGTGAAACTGACTGTTTACTGTTCTAAATTAATGCGCGACATTAAAATAAAAAGGAAATGTGAATCTGTTATGTTTAGTGCTGTCAGTTAAACGCGTTATTAACAGCGTTAACACAAACCATTTAACGGCGTCATTTTGTTTTATCGCGAGATTAGCGTTCTTTTGGCATAGCAAACTTTTGTAGTTTTTTACATGCTGTTGCAACAACTAGTAACGTTAGAAAAAACTACAACACCACACCGGAATTGATGCGCTACATTAAAACAAAAGGAAACGTGAATCTGTTATTTCCAATTCGTCCTCTGAACGCCACATGATGGCGCTAACACACAAGCTGCAAGAAGTAAGCTATACTGCCCCTCTTAACTGACTTTGTTTTCACAGCGAACAACGTTATCTCACATCCCGTTCACTGTTCTGGTCGCTTCTTCAGGCTGCGGCCGCAGTAACGTTACACATTGCGGGTGACCATTGTCAGGTATTAATGGACAATGGCGAAGTTCATTAATACCTGACAATGGACACCTCGAAGGGCATTAACCCGCTTATACCATGGTCACTTGCCAAATAACCTATTTTTAAAACATTAGTTTATATTTTAATTTGTTTTACAATCAAAATCTAAAGTTTTTCCAAACAATAACTCCGTTTACGCCTGAGGGTTGGACTAATACCTGGAACAATCATTACCATCCTATAAGGTTCTAATGCAATGCAAACGTTGTTCACTCCTCCAGGAAATAGGAAGGACCTTAGATACGACTTGCCTCCCTTATTTATATAGTCCGCTCAGCTCGTAGAACCCTTCAGCTCAGCTACGAGCCAGAAAGCTAACGCTTTGCTAGCAACATCCGAAGTCAATCACATTGTGTACAGTTGGCAATCAGTAAAAATAACATGACAGTATGTTGAACAGCAAGACAAGCTAGCTATCCAGCCATGTCATTATCCCCAAAACAATATAACGATTTTTACGAACTATTTTATCCGCGGTCTGTAACGTTACTGTCGGCCGCAGCCTGAAGTGGCGACCTGAACAGTGAATAGGATGTGAGATAACGTTATTCGCTGTGAAACAAAGTCAGTTAAGAGGGGCAGTGTAACTTATTTCTTACAGCTTGTGTGTTAGCACCATCCTGTGGTGTTCAGAGGACAAGTTGAAAAAAAACTAGTGCTGTCAAACGATTAAAGGGGTGGTTCAGAATTTTGGACATAGGACCTCATTTCCAAGTTAGCCGGTGTGTTATTTATCAGTGGAGAACGTTTTCAACACTTTTCATCCAGTCCTTCCAGTTGCAGAGTTCGCTGTTGCCTGGCTAGCGCAAGTCAACAGTATCTGCTAGCCTGCCACTAAAAACAGTCTTACACACTCCACAGTACACCCGAGGCAAATAAATTATAATGCCAGACTATCAATGTAATTGTCTGTTGATAAAATAATGTTAGAAATAAAACTACCCTTGCATCTCAATGATCGCATTACATTTTGAGGGACTAGTTTCTCAGCAGCGGCGGAATTTTACTTAGCTCCGGTTAGTATTACTGCGCCATAAAGTAAACAGAGGAGCGCACCCCAGTCGGGAAACCTAGTAGCTGCTGGCTTGGACATCAAGATACCGGCGGAGACTCTACTCAACTGGCAAATGTGTAGTGATCATTTTAGACCAGACGACTTTGAAAAACCCCGCAATCTAAAGGACCACAAGTCACTGACAACGAATGCGGTTCCATCCGTCTTTCTAGATGCACCAACAGCTACTGATGAACAGGTAATAACTTTCGGTAGGCTACTCTAGCTAATAAAGCTAGCCCCTTTCATAACGTTAGCCTAGCTACTACTGATAGATTGAGACTGACAACGTAATTGGAACATTACTGTTCAATGCATTGTGGAGAGTGACAACGTTAGCTAATGGTATAGCTACACTCTTGGTAGATACCTGGCTGGGCTAACCGCTAACTTTAGGTAATTGCTGACAGAAACGTCATGTAAGCTCGGACAGTTTACATGCAAATTGCTAGCCCGTGTGCTTTCATGTACCGGTAACGTTATGTGAGTTATAGCCTGGCAGAGTGGAATTAGTTGGAGCTCACAGCTTGCGTGATTGTCATGTAAACCGGCTTTCTTGGTAGCCTAGGTAGTATCACTCCGCCGCTGCTGTAGCCTATACTACCAACTACAGGGAACAAAGTATAACTATTGCAATGCGATGCAAGGGTAGTTTTAATTCTAACATTATTCTATCAACAGACATTTACATCGATAGTCTGGCGTTATAATTTATTTGCCTTGGGTGTACTGTGGAGTGTGTAAGACTGTTTTTAGTGGCAGGCTAGCAGATACTCTTGACTTGCGCTAGCCTAGCACCAGCGAACTCTGCAACTGGAAGGACTGGATGAAAAGTTTTGAAAACGTTCTCCACTGATATAATAACACACTGGCTAACTTGGAAATGAGGTCCTATGTCCAAAATTCTGAACCACCCCTTTAAAATATTTAATTGCAATTAATCGCACATTTTTATCTATTTTAAATGTCCCTAGATTTCTTTTTGTCCAATTATTTTTTCTCATTTTAATGCTCTTATCAACATGGAAAAGTGGATCGGCTTGCTTTGTGCTTTTGTCGCCTGGCTTTGACGAGGGGGCGGAGAATTGGCATCAGCTGTGTGCTTGGCCATCAAGTGGTATTTCAGACTGGACGTGCTGCGATGATAGCTCAGTTCACAACGACAAAACACACAGATCACTTTGGTCTTGTCAATGGAACCATTTGGCAACTTTTTAAAAGTAAACTTTCCATTCAGAATCTTATTGGCATCCATTTCGGCGTCTCGCGATCGCCATCCACTCAAAACGTAATGTTAGCCTACTACTCTTTGGCCGGCTCGCAAGCCCAAACAAGTGTGTGCAGCGTGCCTGTTGTTTTGTTTCCGGTCTAGCTAGATCCGGTTTGGTGTTGTAGTTTTTCTAACGTTACTAGTTGTTGCAACAGCATGTGAAAAAAACTACAAAGTATGCTGTGCCAGAAAGAATCTCGCGATAAAAAGATTGTTGCCGTTAAAATGGGTGTGCGTTAACGCCGTTAATAACGTGTTTAACTGACAGCACTAAAAATAACAGATTTAATGTAGCGCATTCATTTAGAACAGTAAACAGTCAGTTTCACTGGAACGCCTTTAGTAGGTGTCCTACATCACTTTTTTATGGACACCCTGCAGCCAATCGGAATTGAGTATTCACCCAGACCATGGTATAATAGTTGTGAGTGATCAGTCCGTCATTCAGTTGTCCATTCCAGCCCATCATGCGTAGCTAGTACAGTGCAATAAAAAGGTGGAATACGCTTCTTAGTTTTCTTCTTACTGACATAAAGTCCTAAAGACTAAGAAGTTACAGTATTTAAATGCATGATACTGCTTTTATCTATCAGTGGGATAGATAGATAAGAGTAAACTCTACTGAAATTCCCCTCTCCAAGGGCAGGGCTGTAATTAGCCGAACATGGTTAGATAGTGCAGGTTTTGTGAGGGAGAAAGAGAGACCTTAAAGAGAGAATGTGAACGCAGAGTGAGGTCTCCATTTAATTAGCAAGACAGCCAATGAGACTGTTAAGAGACAAGATAAGAGATTGTTAAGAGAGGTCACAATCTAAGAGGGAAAGGGTGAAGACAAAGAAGAGAAGAGAAGGTTGATAAGGATTTGGAAATGAGCAGAAGCACAAGCAGAAGACGCACGGGAGCAGGAGGAGAGATAGGAGGGGAAAAAAAGAATAAAAAAGATAAATAGGCAATGTAAAACCCTAAGATGAGGACAAAGAGGGGAGCAAAAAGGAGGAATACCAATAGATTGAAATGGGGCGGAAAAAAGAAAGAAGAAAAAGACTGTAGAGGGTGATAAATCTTGTAGAGCTTTAGCAGTTAGTTGGTTCAAGGCCATGAACAGACTACTGTAGTATTCACAGTCTATTTCAAGGGGTGAGGAAAGCAAACGCTTGAGAGAGGCACAATGTAACATTAAGTACACAATCAGTAGATGTGTTTTCTCCAGAGAATGTATGATGGATTTGGCTTTCAATTCAGAGGGTTAAATGTATAGCCACTGTACTAACTCATCCCAATAGACAGTTTAAATATATGGCTGAGATTCATTCTGTTCCTGTCCCTGAATCTAGTCTATTAAGTTCTAAACATAGTTTTGTTCTAAAGCAAAAAAAAAGGAGTAACATTCTAGCTGGTCTTACAGAGCAAGGGTGCCTTAGTTTCCTTTAGTCCTACAACCAATGAAAGTAACAATAAAAAGGCTGTATGTTCCGTAGACAGAAGTTAATGAAAACAAAGTATCACTACTTACTTTACTTCCTTAGTCTCCCTTGCTATATTCTGACAGAACAGTCAGTCAAGAGCCTGGGGAAACACACAGCTGCCATCCACAAAACCATCAGTAACTTTGAAGCATGGCTTGCCAAAGTGGACAGGTCTGGGTTGCCCGGTCACTTCAGCTGCCCTTTAGTGGCGTCTCAGAACAATTTGTGGTAACACCAATAAGAGAAGCCATGAAGTATCGGGATTCTAGGGACCCCAAAGTAGCTGCAGCTGGCATTGAAATTCGCACTGGCAGAAAGTGGAGTGAGTTGCAGATGGCAGAGGTCCGTTGTCGGAACGGTGGCAACAGGGCGATCAGGTCTGGGCTACTTCCAGAGCTGCCAGATCAGTAAAACAAAAAGAAAGGAGCGACAATATCTCCTCCAGGAAGTGGTGCGCACAGGCGTAGAGGAGGTACGTGTCAGCACCCTACCAAGTCCGGCGAACCTGCTCATATAAGGCAAGAGTAAAACACCCACCTGCCCTGTGCACTGGGAGAGGATCACTACAACATCTCCTCAGCAGCCGATTCAAAGCCCTGGCCGATGGATGCTATCGCGGGCGCCATGGTCAGGTGCTTAAGGCAGTTGCAGAGAAAGCCACAAGGTGGCTTTGGATAAAGAGGGCAAGCCTGTAGATTGGTGCTACTGGGATGCAAGCCTGATCAACCCCGGCTGGGTCACCTGGGGGAGGGGATAGGAATTTGAAAGACCCGAAACCCCTGATGACCCTCGGATCATTACTGATGATGCATCCCAGCGCATCCTAGAGATGTTTCTTGTAACTTGTCTATATGGTGACCATATAGTATCTTTTCAGATGTAAATGCAGAGCAAGCTATTACCCAGGGTCCACTATGTACTGTGCACCCGGGGGGGGTATTAGTATACTATATTAATACTGTATGTAGTTATACAGAATGCCACTGAACAATACTTACTATCCTTTACAGTGTGTCAGGTGTGCAGTGTCTATAAACATAAATGCAAATGTTATAAACTGATAAAACTGTGTGGATATTTCTCAGTGTAAATATACCTGATGGTACAGTGTTTCTGGTCATCCAGGAAAACCCAGTGGTAGGACACGGGAAGCGGGGAACAGTTGGTGATGGAGATTGCTCTACGAGTCATTGAGCAGTTGAGCACACAGCCAAAGTCCACTGAGGTGGAGGAGAAGTGGAGGTTGGGGAAGTGGACCTCAGCGTGCAGCTCCACCATCTCTTGCTGTGGGTGTCCTGGGTAGTGTACCTTAAGTAACTAAAGAAATAAAATGTCAAGGTAGGAAATGTATTTCTCCAAAATAGTTGATATTACAGGTAAAACATTTCAATGGTGGAAGTAAGTAAACAGATTGTTTTCACTTAATGCCAGTGGTCCCCAATCGTTTTGGCTTGTGCAGTGGTGGAAGAAGTATTCAGATCCTTTACTTCAGTAAAAGTAGCAGTACCAAACTGTGAAAATATTCCACTACAAATATAAAAAAAGTACATATTGTGCAGTAAAATGGTCCCTGTCAGTGTTTTCTCAATTAAATATGTTGTTTTTGGACTAATATTACTGCTGCACTAATGTTTATGTTGCATTTTACTTCGTAGATGTTTAAGGTTGTGCTAATTTTAACTCTTTTATATACTGTTGGGCATTGCTACAGCAATGCATCCCATTCTATAAGCTCGTCACACAGTATGTCTGTAGCGTTGCTGTCCTGTAAGAACTACATATCTCTAACAAGTCAACTTTTCATGATAATCCCTGTTTTCCAGCTATTTTTTTTATATAGTTTATTTTGTATAATAAGTAGAAACATTGCACTGCATCCTTCAGTTTATCATTTAACATTCAAATTCAAAATCACCAATTTCTCTTTCAGAGAAATGTAGCGGAGTAAAAGGTACAATATTTAATGTAGTGGAGAAGAAGTATAAACCTGCATAAAATGGAAATACTAAAGAACTACAGAAATAGTAAAGTGCAAGTACCTTAAATTTGTACATAAAATACATTTGTTCAATTTTATTTTAGCCTAATATTACAAATCACACATTTGCCTCAGAGGGATTTACAACCTGTACAGCATATGACACGGTCTGTTGTTTGACCCTTGAAAAAAAACGTTAGCAGGGAATAAATGGTAGAAACCTCAGGGAGAGCCGCTGAGGAGGTTATGATCTCTATCTTAATTTTAAATTAGACAGAAGATATTAACATAATTTTGTATAGCATATCTTTTTTTTTTTAAATCCCTTTAATTATCTTGCGAACCCAATGCGGGTCCTAAAACTCATGTTAGGAACCACTGCCATATTGGCTAAGCCATGGTGTACTAAAAAGGTCACAATATAACCCCAGATGAAAAAGCAAAGCATCATTTAAGACAACAAAATGCATCAGTTACCTCATCCATGACTCGTGACACCCGATCCTGACAGTAAGATGGATTAAAGCATACCCACAACTTCGCCTGCCTCCCCTCACCTACAACCATGGACTAGAAAAGAGATACAGTACAGTACAGTAGTTAAAATACATAAAATACAGGTATTGAAGGAATCATGCTGATTTTGCAAAAGTTTGGATTACAGATTTTTAGGGAAACTAATCAAGGCGTTCTACAACCTTTTTCATTTTTTTGTGAATCTGGCCTTGCATGCTTGATGGGAAATCATTACAATACACTTTTAATCTGATGACTCCCAAAGTATAAGTTCACAACCCTTTGAAAAACCTTTACACAGTTTAATGAAACGTTTATTGTAATCCTGCCATGGGCAACCTTATCAGAATATCCTGCTACTCTTTAGCTTCATTCAGAAACTTGCCAAGGGCTTGAAAACCATTTTAATGGTGGATTCCAATCCCACATTTAAATCAACTCTCAAAATTGAGAAGAAGAAGAGAAAGTTAGAGCTGTAATAAAATTAAAACATGGGCATCATCATCTTTTCTCAACAGAGATGGTATTCCCTGTTTCTTGCACAAGGACTATGGATGTAAATTAGTTTATAGCTAACTCTGGTACAGCTGAGAGGCTGTGCACTGTCCCTGTTAAATAAACAAACACAAATGAATGAATGAATTATTTAAAAGGAATGTACAAACTGATATTCCATCACGGTGAAAAATAAATTATAATGAGTGCAAGTCCAAAAAAATGACAGCCGTGACACTCATTTAGAAGGTATGAAACATCTAAGAGTGTATCTGATTCGGCACATTAACTGTGATCAATAAATTCAGTGCTGTTGCTACTAATGTGTACACACATGTCCACTACAGACAGTGATGGAGTACTCAAGTCGCAGTTCTTTGGACTCCTGACTCGACTTGGACTAGCGCACTGATGACTTGGACTCAGGCTCGAGGATTTATGAAATCGGACTCAAGCATTTATGAAATAGGACTCGGGAGTCAGATGAAGTTTCTGACTAGTTTTATTTGTAATAGGCAGTGATGGAGTACTCTAGTCCTGGAATCGGACTCAAGTGCGACTTGAGTAACTATTCTCTGGACTCGTGACTCGACTCAGACTTTAACTCAGGTGATAGTGTTTTGACTCCGACTCTTCTCGAACTTCGAACACTGGGGACTCGAGACTTGACTTGGACTCGACAGTTGGTGACTCGACTACAACACTGACTACAGACAAGATGGACAGTAACACTGAACCTACCAGTACCTTAAACGTCATCTGTTCAGAAGGTGCCCTTGACTATCTTGTTGTTGCCTTAAACTTAGTTTCTGACCCTTTTAAACACTAACAGTAACAGATCGATCAGTCATAAGCATTGATGTCGACTGTTCATGCTTGAAATAATGTTCACTTTCTCTGGATATAATTTAGCACAATCGTTAGCACTTATCCCACTACAATTAACACAGTGCTAAGGATAACGCTGGATTGCAGTGATAGTCACTCAATGCAAATCAAGTCTCAGCTATGCAATAAACAACATTAATTCCGAAAAGTGATATAAGAGCTGAAATACTAAATTAGCAATCGTCGCTGTTGGAGCACAGCTTTCCTCGAGGGTCTGTGTGTTCTCGTTGTGCCTGCCTTTGAGCAAGGCACTGGCCATTAATCTGAGGATTTTCCCATGAACGCACCAGAGAACACAGCTCCTCATAATTGTTTTGCTGAATTGTACTTTTCCATTGATCATTTAAGGTTAGTTCTTGAGATAGAAGAAGCTCTGACAGCAAGACAATTTGAATGAGGTAGAAAATAGACAGAGATTGGAAAGAGAGAGGATGGTGGAATTATTAAAAAGAGAAATAAAAAATGTACAGAAAAGTTCATAAACTCACTCTACATTTAAGTTGTTTCAATGCACAATCTATATTCAAATCAGTACTTGCATGACTTTAGTGTATGGTCACGTTTTTCATACACTGATTCTTACGCTTACTTTCCCATCTGCCTAATTTTCTGCATGAAGGCAGTGTTTTTATTTTTAAACTCATAATCTGTGATCTAAATATTAACAAACCCCCACTACCACAGATCAAAAACTACATAGGAAACTGATATCCCTCTCAAATTGATTGGCATGTCTTTTTTGACAGAACTTTAATCAAGGGTAACTTGGGTGAGTCCTCAGTTAGATACTTTTACAAACAACACTGTGTTGGTAGAGGAGAAGCAGTAGAAGAAGAAGAAGAAGACCAAAATCAGCAGGTTTATCCTGCCTGGAACTTGAAATGAAAAACAAATAGACAAATAACAATGAATCGTGACTAAAAGGGAGAGATGTGTACCATAGTGGTAGCTGTGCTATGGGCTCCCGAGGCCTCACATAGGGAGAACGGCTCCACGAGAGAGAGCTCCATGGATAGAGGCAGAGATGACAAATTCTCCAAGACGAGCTTCTCGTATAGGGGCTTTAGACTCTCTCCTGGGACCTGTAAGACATATAAATAATTTATTCAACATAACAATATAAAGACATGTTTGAGGAATAGCAATCTTACATTAATTCTTTGTTCTGATCTGATCAAACTTCACAGAGTTGCTCAAATTCTCAGACATTCCTTCAAAGCTATAGTGCATAGTTTCTGTCTCCCCCATGAGGAATTCTAAGTAATGACAACAAAACTGTCGGCACGGCCATTTGATACAAGCCTCACACGACCGCGCACCACCCCCACCCCTCCTCCATGCAGTTGCTAGTAGCCAAGGAGGACACGGAGGATTAAAAAAACATCATGGAGTTATCTTCACTCGACACCATTTCTAAACATAGCCATTCTGAGAAATACAGAGCAAGTTTTGTGGAGCTGATAGTCTTAATTAGCTTTGTATCAGTTTATTTGGCAATGGCTTGAATGTAACGGACGTTCATTCATATAACAGCACAAATCAGCACAAACGTAGCACAAACGATTGAGACCATTTTGGGGAGATTTGGACATTAATGGGGGGCTGGGTGATGTCACTGGCCAGAAAAAGTAAAGTTGAATTACTTAAAACCCTTAACAGCACAAACGATATTTTTTACGGCACAAACCGGCACAAACGTAGCACAAACATGGGGGGCCAGCTTCACGCAGGTCTTGGAAATCCGTAGCTGTGGCTCTTGAGTGAATCTTTTAAAATACCGTAAGTTTTAAAATAATAAAAAAAAAACTTTTGCCTAACCTTCTCTGTGTAGAATTTCAGCTGCTTGGAGGAAATGCTGAGCATAGGAGGCACAAAGCGACAGGTAACATCTACAGACATGATGAGCTCATTACAACCCTGGCGACCCACAATGCCACGGCACACCAGACGCTCTCGTACAACCTGGGGAAGACAAGAACATATGAACTGTACATGTACTACAACATGCATCTAATATAATGGACACACACATTGACTCAGTAATGTAGTACTTTTTGAAGGTCTCGGTATTGTCTCGGAATCAACCACATTTGTACTCGGTCTTGTCTCGGTCTCAGATAAAAAGGCTCAGACTCAGGATTTTATTTCAAGATCAATACCAATACCAATCTGCAGAGATATCACTAAATTGCCTGTGCATTGTCTGATTTATGTGTTAACATCATTACTGTGATTAGATGTAAAATGTCCTGCTTCAAATGGAACCAATAACTTGACTCATTTCTAGTTTGAAATTTGTTACTGTTAACCCCCTCTCCCCGACCCCTTAACACGCACTCCCAAGAAAGTGAATGCGGGAGACAGGAGAAGGAGCTCTTCAGAGCTTGAGTTTATTCACTTTTGGGCCTGCAAGCAAACTGTCTCACCTTGGGGCAGTCTGAAGATCCCGTCAGCACCATGTCAACGGAGCAGCCTGGCAAAAGCTCCACGCGAGAAGGTGTGAGGCTGAACACAGGCTTCTCTCTGCTGGAGGAGAGCAAAGATCCATGGCCTGGAATATCCTTCTTGGGAGCGGAGATGGACGGCAAGACGGTTCGGCCAGATAAGTTTCCCCCCTTTCGAGTTTTTGGTGAGTCTGAAGATCCCGTCAGCGCCATGTCACCACAGCCCGGAATATCCTTCTTCCTTTGAGATGAGATGGAGGGCAGGTTGGTTCGGCCGGACAAGGTTCCCCCCTTACGAGTCTTTGTGGAGAGCAGGAAGTCATCAGTCCGCCAGTGAAACCGCTGCATTCGCTTCCCACGGTTGGTCAGCTTGAAGTGGTACTGGCATGACCCAGGGCTAATGGGACATACCGAGGACAGCGAGGAATTAAGGCATGTTGTCTATTAACTACTACATTTTCAGTTCTAAATCACCATATCAACATTAAGTCAAATTTGAGTAATGAGTGTGACATCTTTTATTCTACCTGAAGTATGTGCCTAGGTCAAGGTTGGGAGCAAAAGGCTTGTCACTGACGATTGTGGTGCCAGTGCCTGTGGCAGACAGAGGGACAGTGTGTGTTTGACTGTCCTGGATGGATATTTCCAGCATGGGTTGGAAGTGAAGCGTGTCCTCCAGATGTGCCACTACTCTCAGCTCAAGCTGGCTCTCAGGTGGCACTTCCCCCTCACTGGGCTCAACTCGCCCAAAGGACTTTCCATAGCGCTGAGGAAACAGAAACACAAGGAAAAGAGTTTGTTGACCGTCTGAATCCGATGAGCTAAAGTGTTTGCTACAACAGGATGCCCGCCTTTGCATCCGTAGAGTTGCAAAGTAATAGTTACAGCAGCTAGTTACAAGACGGAAATGTGTTGATTGAAAATATCTCCCTTCACGCAATTGAGGCCTATGCTACGTATGGACCTGTAAAGATAGATAGTGTATATCATATAGCCCCATAATCACATCAATATTTCTGAGTTGCATGAGATCCTAGAGGTACAGTATAAGTAGAGCAGTGGCTCCTTGCCTGACATAAGTAAGAACAAATATCTCCCTGCTATGATTATGATAATGGGTAGAGTATGATATACAGTACAGTTGTATAGAAGAAGTTAAGATGAGTGTATCCTATGATAACGTGTTTTAAAAGCCTTAACACATGGATCGTTTGAAAATGTTATTTGTCTCACATCTACACTCTCTTTGAAGTGAGCATAAAAAAGAGACTGCCGCAAGACAAAATCAACATTCCTTCTATTTCCCAGCTCTGTGGATGGTATAATTGCATTGATTTGAATGAAGTCCAATGCAATGAGAAAACAGATGCGCTGTAAATCTAATGTTCATTTCCAGTCCTTCAACAAAGCCCTTCACTGTGCTCACTGTACTGTACAGTATATCTATATATATATATATATATATATATATATATAAGCAGTCGTCGGGATCACAATCAATGTTCTGTACAGCAACTCTGTTGATGAATGGCTGGAACATAAACTTTTTGAGAATGGGTTTCCTAAAGATGCAGTGAAGCTTAGGAATAATTTATGTCCTTTGTCAAATACTGCAATTTGTGATGCATCACTGAAGCAGAGACGGTACTAACAATCATATTGATTGAAATGATATTTGAAGATTTAGTTTGATGTCTCTGTTGAAAGCTACTTCCTTACAGAAAAGTCCTGCAGGAAAAGAGACATTTGAAGAAAGATGCCTGACACAAGCAGGCAACACTTGACCAGAGAGTGACTTCAGGAGTCATAGATCACTTTCTCAGCATTTGTATGATCGGGTAAAGGAGCCACTGAAAGCTGACTTGGTGTGGGTCGATACAAGGGTGATCAGAGTAAAGGGGGTGGGTCGAGTCAGAAGAGGAGAAAGAGCAGGGGGTTGACTCTCCAGAGGACGGAGCAAGACGACTGGAATCTCAATAATCACATCAAACCTGCTGCATCCCACAACTTGATTAGCATTGATTGCTTTTGAATGCAGCACAAGTCAGAAGGGCTTAGAATCCAAATCGGTGCTGTATGCTGTACAGCTATCAAGAGCACATGAACCCGCATAAATCTAGCACAAAACTTAAATCTCACTTGGCTTCTGTTTCTGCTTGCCAAAAAAATAATAAATAAAAAAGATTAAACACAACTAAAATAGTGTCTGAATTTTAAGACCAATCCCTTTTTTACATGGTAAAATGGTAGTACAGGGTAATTATCGTCCACATCATGTATATATGTACTGTCATACAGTTCCTATTTCTAGTTTTGTATCTCTGTTCATATTCTAACAGAAAAAAATAGAGAAAAAAGAATCTGTGTACATATGTATGCCGATGTGAAGCACTGTTCATGTGGATTTCTAAAAATAACTGATACGTATTTAAATAAACTTCAAAGTGTTAAGTTGGGAACGGAATTTGGAGCAGTGGTATCCCATCTGCCAGGCTAAAGCAGTCAACCTAGGGAAAACACTGGACACTATTTTTCACACTGCACAGTCTGGTTGTCTAGATATCTTTGACACTGTATAAAATAATCAATAAAATCCTAGGTTTTATTAGCGATGGAGTTGTGGTTCATTTCTCACAGATGGTCACTTAGATGACATTGTGGATACCTTCCACAATATCCCTGCAATCACCACTCATCGGGTCTATTTGTGTGGCTCCCTGCCAGCCTATTGAGCGAGATGTAATGTAATTCAAGGAGAATCTGCATCGATTGATGCTTGAGAGTGCAGGGGGAAACTCCTATCCTCAACACTGCCTTAGAGGAGAGGACAGGGTCACACAACTGCAGTTACACCGGGGTTGCCTGTGTGTGTTTGAATTAGTGTGCATGCACGGTTGTTTCTATGCCGGCTTAGGAAGTATTGAGTCATAGCTCCAGTCGCAAGTTTGTTCCCAGTGGATTCCCAGTGATAAGAGAAGGGCTTTCAGAAAGCAAATAAATCGTACTTGAATGAACGCACTGGATATGATCAATCTCAGGATAAGGTAATGTTACATTTACACTAAGTAATAAGTATGATAAATAAAAATGAGTGGAAGATTATTATTCAATCTTAAGAGTCTTTGTGATGGGTCCGTGCTCCCTCTATATTCCGAAAAAACGAGCACTGAAGTTGAAGTGTAAGAGATGAAAACAGTTTAACTGTCATTTAAAGAGTAATAGATGAAAACAGTTGAACATTCAACATTGTAGACATTGTATTGTTTTGTAGATATATAGATATAATTATATATAATTATGTTGTGTGTAAAATGCTATAAACACCAGAAACAGCAAGAGATTCCAAGTTGAGCATTGTTCAATCAGCGTCCCAGATCAAGCCCACCTATTCCAGTCATGTCATCCTGAATTGACAAAATGTCAGCGTCTGGCTGGCTCATGAAGGAGAGCGCACTCTAAAGGAAAATCACGTAGTCTCCTGGGGTAGGACTACAATTGAGCTGGCAACTAATTATTCCAAGAGCTAACAAAGCATTACAGCAGGTATGTATTAAATCCACTACGAAAAGCATTTCATTTCTGTATGCTCCTTGTAACATCTTACCACGGGAACTCGTTGCTTGTAAATTTGAATGTATTATACGTGTTTTATTAATTTATTTATAATTAGCATGTGCATACCTATCTAATAGCGTTAATACAGTATGTGGACTCAGGGGTGTGTCTGTGTTGGTGTGTTTGTACCATGCAAGCAGTAAAGTGGGCTGGAATAGGTGACTGGTTTGACAGGTGCAGGGTTCTAGTTATGTCCGTCAGAACCGGGATTGTGCCAAAGTCCAGCTGTGGGCTCTGAACATGAACTATTGGTCCCTGCCCAATACATGACAAGACCACCTCCTGGAACAAAAAAAGGCAGATTAGAGGACACATTGTACTGAGTAATTTAGAGAAAGACACCTGTATATGTATATGCCTGTATTCAGACAAACTACTCAAAATTACTCCCTCATGCACAGTATTCAACCAGTAACAGCACAGATATTAACATTCAGAAGCACACGCACACACGCACACACACACACACACACACACACACACACACACACACACACACGCACAGACTTCCACTGACCAGGGGTGGCTGGAAGCTGCCGAACACAGCAATGCGTAGAGTGCGCTGTTGCCTTCCAACGGCCTTAGCCAGCAGAAACACAGGAAGTTCTTCTGAACTGTGAGGAAGAATCAATCCTCTGGGGGTGAAGCTGCCAAAAAGCAGTGGCAGACTCTCCTCATATTCCTGAAAAAGGTGACACAGACAGAAATGACTTTTATTCAAGCAAACATACAGACCAAACATCTATTGTACAAAAAGATAGATGGTTTTGAAAGTAATTTATATTCCCTGCCCTTGTCACGGCAGGAGCTGACAGCTGACAGACAGTGATTCCAACGTTGGCCATTTGTACCAGTATAGTTTCATGGAGCTATTACTGCAAGTCAGGACATGATTATTTTGATTCCAAAAACGTTATTATATTTTGTCTTAATACAGGGATAATGATATTCTATTGGATTCATTAAAGCAATACATTCAACATTTTGGGAAATACTTTTATTGGCTTCCTTGTGGAGAGTTGGATGAGAAGCTCGATACCACTCTCATGTCTGTACGGTAAATATGAGGCTGGAGCAAGGAGATGGTTAGCTTAGCTTAACACTTCAGAAAGTCACTTCTCCCAGTCAAGAAATAGTCTGCCACATAACCCCATGTAAAAACACAACTTGTTTTTATACTTTTAAGGATAATGGATATGTTCACAGTTTTTTTAAAGTCTGTCTTACAAAAATAGTGCATATGAACATTAAGGCAGATTTTTCTTGCTGTAATTATTCCTCCTGTTCATACTCCCAATTAGAAGATCCCTTTCCTAATGTGCTTTTAATGTAAGCGATGGGGGTCAAAATCCACAGTCTCCGTTCCAAGCTGAAATCCATTTCAAATTAAGTCAAATCAAGTTGATATCGTTGAAGGTTACTGTGTCTTTAGTACAATAAACATATAAAGATATAACGTGTTAATTAGTTATCTTTAGGGGGGCTGGTAAGCAAACTTTGTTATCTTTGTTTGGACACAGCCAGTCTAGCTGTTTCCCTGAGTTTCTGTTTTTTCATAAAACACATTAATGTCGAAGTGTCCTTGGGCAAGACACTGAACCCCGAATTGCTCCCGATGCTGCGCAATCGGTGTGTACCATCGGTATGTCTGCCGAGCAGGTGGCAGGCATGGAAGCCTCGGCCACCAGTGTATGAATGTGTGTGTGAATGGTGCTGTAGTGTGTAAAGCACTTTGAGTAGTCGTTAAGACTAGAAAAGCGCTAGATAAATGCAGTCAATTTAAAGTGCAGCTACAGTCATTCCACGACTGCAATGACGGCGCAGGTATGCCAAGAGCTGGATGCGGAAGACCCGGAAGCGCTGACCAATCAGAGCAGACTGTGCTTTTTCGGGAGAGGATCTTAAGGAGACAGGCACTAAAACCATGGATGTATAATAAGAACTGGATACAGTGTTGGAGGCGGAGCCCCGTTCATTCCTATGAGAGTTGCTCAGTAGTGAAGACTTTATGGAGCCAGAAATTACCCAGAAGATCAACACTGCATCAGCACTGTGCGGCCCATAGAGCAGGCCGACTACAAACCTCTGCTGGCCCAGCCAGCTACTTCCGGTTTAGCGCTCCGCTAACTTGAATGGGGATAAAATGATTTAATTGTGCAGCTCTTCTAGACTTTCTAAATGTTATCGGACCGAATGGATTCATTTCTGTCATTTCACGGGGGTTGTGATCCACTGATTTACAGACATACAGTGGCACTCATAAGTTTATGAACCCATGCTAAAGTTGACTAAAAAGAGGAATAAAAAAATATTTTGGAAATTGATCTTAATGCTTTAATTAAAAGAATAGGAAAAATCCAACCTTTAAGGACACCAATTTTCTTTGTGAATGAATAATTATCGTAAATAAATAAATGTTCTTCCTTAAAATACAGGGGGCATAAGTAAGTACACCCCTATGTTAAATTCCCATAGAGGCAGGCAGATTGTTATTTTTAATCACATCCCCTTCACCATACCTAGAGATTGGCATGGGGTACTTTCCATAAAATAATCTCTCAATGCAAATCAAACCAGCTATTAGGCTAACTGAAATAAAACCATGCCAATCTCTAGGTATGGTGAAGGGTATGTGATAACATTTATTTATTTATGATACATTATTCATTCACAAAGAAAATGTGTTGCAATTCCAATGTTAGGCCACCATGTTCAATTTGCTTCAAAGAAGGCACACTTCCTGGGGGCCTGGCTAAAACGGAGCGTTTCAGACAGAGGGTGAATACAGATAGACAGTATTAGATAAAATTGTTTTGAAGCATGTAGACATGTTCTAGTAAAAACCCAAATACAAGAATGAGCCTGAAAAATTTGCATTATATGGGACCTTTAAAAATGCATGCAATCCTTGACAGTTTTGTGCTTGTTCATTTCACTTTTCTATGTGTACACTGCCACCACTGCCATATATATGATATATAATACCTGGTCCAGCATGCCGTAGCAGGCAGGCAGAGTGCTGGTGTTGGTCAGCCGCACTTGCTGTTCATAGCGGTGATTTAGGAAACACCTTTGAAAGTCCAACACTGGAGTCTCCACCACAATATCAGGAACAACACACCTATTAACAAAGAGAAATAGACAGAGAGAGGAGAGGAGAAGAAAAGATTTGAGGCTTATTTATGAATCACAACAGTAATTGGCATTAAATCATGCCAATACTGCAGTGTATTAATTAGAACTTATTCATGAATTTACAATGTCGGTGATTGCCGCGAGGAAGTCAGATTACCATTGCCCTATTCTGAGTGATGGTGCAGGTGACATTCAAATGTATTATTATGCAAATTAGGCTCTGAATATTTAACACATACTCCACCGATTTGTCGACACCTGTATGGAAGTTCAATGGACCACATTTACAGCTTGTCAAAGCATCAGCGACAGCCAGAAGCACAGAAGAGGTTAACGCCAGAAAAAAAGGCACTTTACTTTAAGAGAAAGTGTGGTAGGAGAGTTTGTAAAAAGCAACCTCTGCTGTTTTATGGCATCTTGTGAGTATGTTTGCATACGTGTGCACATCAAAGAGTGTGTGTGTGTGTGTGTGTGTGTGTGTGTGTGTGTATGTTCACATCTGTAAGTGTGTCTGACCTGGCTATGATAGGCAGAGTTGTGATTTTCTTCCCGACACCCTGAACATCCACTACCAGTGCCAGACTGTAGCTTTTGACTGTGTTGGAGCACAGCGTCACCTGTATACATAATACACACACATACAATAGTATTGAGACCACAAAAGGTTCCAAACATACAGAAAAACATTACTCACATCAATATAGAATGCCATTTTATTCAATATTAAATAAATGAAAAAATACATACATGAATAAATATGCCTATGAAATAAATTCAGAAATTAATAAATGAGGCAATACATGTATGAACACATGTCAATATCAATATATAAATGAGGCAATATAGTTTAATCAATAAATAAATAGGTTTTACTTTTATTTATTTCAGGGGACTTTTATTTCATAATAATTTATTTATTTCCCTCTCTATTTATTTCCACTTGTTATATTCAGATAAAGGGGCTTAGATTTTGTATGATATCTTAATTGAGGGGATGCATTGCTTATCTCTTTTGCAGCTACACTTAATGATTTAGGCTGCACCATTCAGAGTATCCTGACCGGCTGCATCACCGCCTGGTATGGCAGTTGCACCGACCTCAACCGTACAGAGGGGGGTGAAAACTGCTCAACACATCACCAGGATGGGTCTGCCATCCATGGAGAACCTCTACACCCAGCAATGCAGGAAGAAGGCCATCAAGATTAGCAGGGATCCCAATCACCCCAGCCACAAACTGTTTTGACTGCCGCCTGCCGGGAGACGGTACTGCATCCGCCAACCGCATCCATTTCTGTATATATATATATATATATATATATATATATATATATATATCTCTCAGCAAATACATTTAATCCATTCCTGTTTACATTCAGTTGATTAATTCAGATCAGTTTATTTATATATGTTATATTTTATCCCTATCCTTTAACTTGCAATATTTTACAGTATTTCTTAAGCCGCATTTCGACCAACGGTCCTGGGGTTGTTTTTCACACCTGCTTTGTTTAGTTCGGTTAAATCGAACCCTGGAGCTTTTTCCCCCACCTTGAGGAGGTGGTCTTGATCCGGTTACAAGCGAACTCTGGTTCGCTTTGGTACCGTTTGTTTGTGGTGAGAACGTGATCCGACCCAACTATAAGGTGTACTTACCAAGTCTGAGCTAAACGGCTCCTGTAGTCAGGTCTGCTTTGCAATCTGAGAGTCTGCAAGTGACAGCCAACCATAGCAGCTTGCTGTCACTCGCATCTCTGTGGTCAAACCTAGTCGCCCCTAGAGTTGAAGACAGACACCGGCAGAGTAAAGTCTTGCCGAGCACAGCAGACATAGTAACGTCGCTCGCGAAGCAATGTCTGGAAAATGATTTCAATGAAATGAGCTGGTTTGCCCATGGATGGACATGTGAGAGACGGCTAGCTTGACCATAGTCAGAAATATGCACCAGTCCAGAACATGGGACCGTGTTTCTGTATTTACTTTCTTGCTCCTGTCCCAGACACATTTTACAAATAAGCGGAGTGAACATTCTTGTGTGGTTTGTAGTGATGCATTTTTGTTCGCTTGGGAAAACGGTCAGAGTTTACAAACTCATCAACGGACGTGGACCAGAGCATACGAACTATAGTGCCCAGGACTGTTTTTAAGGAACAGAGAAGGTTCCTTCAAGCACATGTTACATACGTCTGCATAACCTCCGCAGTCTAAAGACCCGTAAAGATTAGACAAATTAGTCCGCTGACGTATTAAGCAACATGACAGGATGAGTGCTGCTGGTAGTCGCAGGGGTAAACACACTCTGCAGCCAACAGGTCAGTGTGGACGCTGGCTCGGGCAAACCTCTCTCTTTTTCTTTGTGTTTTCGGAAGGCCGACAGCAAAGCCTAACTTTACTTTTATGTTCAATGAGAGGTGTGGCTGGGTTGGGTCAGCAGGTAGAGCAGGCGCACAGATACTGGGAGGTTTATGCCTTGACGCAGAGGTCCAGGGTTCGAGTCTGACCTGTGACAATTTCCTGCATGTCTTCCCCCTTTCTCACCTAGCTGTCCTATTGATGAAAAGCCCAAAAAATAATCTTAAAAAAAATCAATGAGAGTACTTCCGTGTTTTATGAATAAGGCGGTTAGTACTACCCTCCGATCAGAGTCTTTTTGGGGCATTACAAAAGGCCCCGAAAAAGTTCCTGTGGTCAAAATCTTTTGAATCTCTTTTTTTTACTTACGTGTTTTTTTCTTCTTATATATTTAATTAGCATTGTTGAAGGGAGCCTGAGATCTAAGATTTTCATTGCCAACGAATGCTTCTCTGTAATTGTTCATATGCACATGGCAATGACAAAAAGAACTTGAAAATATGGGCATATTTAACATACTGCCTAGTACAGTTTTGGCATACGTTAAAATGGGTTTCCCATTCATTTGTTAATTCACTGTACCTCAATGGTGACATCTGAAAAGGAACACACAGAGCCTGCAGCAGGTGTGATGGTGAACTCCACAGGCCGTGCATGAAGATCTCTAGCAGCACTGCCTTCCCAAATGTTCCTGGACACCTCGGACGCCTGTTTGAGACTAGTAACACTGGGAGACCCCAAGCCGTCTCCCTGGACACGCAGGGCAAAGGTAATAGGCACAGAGGAGTCGTTGAAGAGGCTACACTTCAATGTTAGTGGGAAACCTGCACAGAACGATAGATGGGGAACATAAAGAGGAGGCTGAAGTGGAGGACATTTATTTCCTGAACGTTGTGATTCTCTGAAGTATATATCGTATGTAGCAACTTAAAAGTGAAAAAGCTCAAGAAAAATGTTGCAACTCACCAAAGCCTACATCTCCAAAATTGAGCTGTGAAACATCAAAGTATAATTTGGGACCAATGACACAACCCCTGAAAAAAAAGAAACGTGCCATTAGAAGCATTGGTATTTTAATAAGTAACACTGCCAACAAATTTCAAGACTGAGTTTTTATATTTGCTTGGATAAATCTGAATGTTCCGTTACAATCTGAGTAACTACACTCTCTAACTTCACCTGAAAGTCACGACAAGTGGTTGAGGCTGTCCTGTGACAGTTAGCAGCAAGTCCTCATCGAAAGTTCCCAAGATGCGACTGTGGAAGGTGACTTTCACAATCTGGCAGGCCCCAGAGGGAACAACACCTTCCACAGGACTAAAGGAGAAACAGCGGCCGAAGGTAGAGTCGGGGCTTGACAGCCTGAAAGGAGCGTCAATCAGTCCTCTGTTGTGCACCTCCATCTGGAGAAAGAAGAAGGATCCGCTGATTCACTACTCAAGTCATGTTTTTCTTGTATATTCAGTTTTTATGCACCACAAATCTGAAACAAACTCCCAGAAAACTGCAGGTCCACTGAAACTCTTTCCGATGCTGCCTTTTTTAAGTAATTGTTCATTTCTTACAATGCACTGTCACTTTAATTCTTGTATTTCATTCCTGTCTTATTCTATTTTAGCTGGGTTTATATTCTCTTTAACATATGTTTTCAGTTGTTTTCAACTGTTCTTTAATGTTTTATGTAAAGCACTTTGAATAGCTTTGTTGCTGAAATGTGCTAAATAAGTAAAGCTGCCTAGCCTTGCCTTGTTGACCTGATGGGGCACAAGAATTGCATATTGTTTAAATTGTTTACATGTGGACAAAATTAAATGAACAATAATATAACAAAATAGAATCATACCACAAACTTTAGCCACAAATTACCTTAGAGTTGAATCAAAACACGACTGACAGTCTCAGTATTATCTCCACACAGGGGCTGTGGCTATTCCATTGCATCACATTATATTTTACAGGCATTGACTCACTGTATGACATGGCTTGGCCTCTTAGCAGCTTGTTTTTGTCTGTGATTTTTAATTTCTATACTTTCATTATTGTCAGATGTTTTAGCTTGAGTTTAACAGTCTAAATTAAATAAAAAAACTTAGTTCAAAAGATAGGGAGATTATGCCACACTCAAGCTGTTTATTGTTCATGTACATGTATTCAGATCCACAGTTTTAGAAATAAACAATACACACCAGGCTCATCACATTCATTTTCTGAAGGGACACAACTGTTCACTTTGGCTTAACCTTTCTTACTTCATAATTGTCTGTGTCACCAATGAATACATTTTTCATGTCCATCAGGTCATAGTTGAGCTGGAGATTAGGTCCCACTCCCTCAGCCTTTATTGTGAGAGGCAACCGAGATTCACGGCCTAAGTGCAGACACAGACAGGGAGAGAGATTCACAACCAAGTTAAAGACAGAGAAACCAAAAAACATACTATAAGGTCAGGGGAACGTTCCAAAACAAGGAGGTCGGAGGTTTACCGACACAAATGCATATAAAAAGTGACAACTTCATGTTTAGAGAGATTGTCTTACATATCAAACACTGATTTTATCCAGGTGAATTGGAAAAATTGCTTTTATGTGTCCAGTTTAAAGTGCTAAATCAAAGTCCAAATGTAAAATGTCTACATACTTGCTAAACATTAACTTTGCTGCGGCTTCTTTCTACTTTTCTCTCTGTCTCTCTGTCTCTGAACTTATTGAAGGGCATACGAGTTCAAGCCTGAAGTTTCGCTGAATAAGCTTCTAACCCTACTTGCTAAGTGAGGAATCAGGGTATGGTAGTTTTCAGTCCAGATGTCATTGAGCCAGGCTGGTCAGGTCGCCACCTGCCTCAGAAAACATGGAAATTAATGTAAATCTGGCCTCCGGCTCCCAAGACACACGTGACGGCCACATGCAAATTCCCCAACAACCTTTTACTACCACTGGGATGAAATGAATATATTTGGGCCTCATGACTCATATGAAATTGAAAATGAGATCAAGTAGCAATGAGCGGTTAAAGCATTTAGGACGATTTAGGGGTTCATTTGTGGTGCTTCCACTTTGATTGTGGATGTCATACACTGAAGGAGAAAGGAACATGAAAACAGACATAGTTGAGAGGAGCAGTTGTTCTCTGACAAAAACCAAACAGACAGGCACAGTTTGCTGCCCAGACTTGTCTGTCTAACCTTTGTCTGCACCAACCCACTGAAGGAAGGAGAATATTTTATGAGAAAGCCAAAGCTATTGATTTAGAGCAGGAATGTAAAATCTGCTTGAAGTTAAAACCATCAATTCCCAGGTGTTGAAGAACAAACAAAAGAAAAGAGTTATCCTCTGGTTCTAAGAGCGGTTTCGGTTCAAGAAACAAGTCAACTTTGTGTTAAGTGCAGTGATGGAATGTAACAAAGTACAATACTTAGTTACTGTACTTAAGTACAATTTTCACAAATCTATACTTTACTTAAGTAGAATCAATAGTGCATACTTTTGACTTTTACTTCGTTACATTTTGCAGCAATTATCTATATTTTCTACTCCACTACATTTCTACAATGTTCCGTTACATTTCGTTATATTTTCTGATCAGTTTTTCCCCCTGCCAAAACGTCTTCCTGACGTCACACGTTTGTCTCACCAGTGAAGTTTGGTTGCCATAGACACTGTATATATGGGGCACCGCCAAACCTTCATCGGCTTCCAAGCCGGCTCTGGTCGTCCAGAGCCCGGGCGCAGCGCCGCTGACCCTCGGTAATACAGCCTCCGGTAAAAGTGAAAATTAAAATGTCTGTTTTTTATTATTCCCGTTTTTAAATCATAGTTGCCATCTATTTCTCTCCACGGCGTTGTTTACTTCTCCACCAGGCTGCGTAAGACGCGTTCATATCTTATTTATTTGGCTGGACCTCTTCACATCCGCCTCCCCATTTCCGCTGCTTCACACACTTATTTGCTTACGCTCCCATGGTTAAAGGAAATGAAACCGTCTTAAAATTCATCCATGAATAAAACCAGCCGCATTCCGATTCTAACAACATATTTCCGTTTCATGCTGGTTAGGATAGGAACTTTTTTTTTGATCATATGGCCTTAGCATTAAACAAGTTCTTTAATGTCGCCAACTCTTTGTGGACCGACCAATAGTTATTGCCCTCCCGGGCACCATGCTGCTAGCGTGGCTTAAATTTACACATTGTTTGTTTCTTACAAAATTTGTTTCTTATGTATTACTGTATGTAATATACATGCAATACTGTGCTATGAATGTTGTATTTTCTAGCTAGGCACTGACCTGTGACATCACAATATATGGTTTGTTGGTATAGTTTGGCCTCTTCGGGCTTGAAGACAATGTTGAACTGTGCTGGGCAGTTGGGCCATATTTCACCTTCCTGAGCCATGTAAAGACAAGAAGAAGAAAAACAATAGGTCATTTTAATTAAAGGATATAAATCAGACATGCACACACCTAGCATATGGCTGGCCCGTGTATGGTCAATGTGCTTAATTATGGCCAAATTGTTACAGGGTTAGTCAGCGGTGGTGTCTATAATGTGAATATAGATATTTAATGTTTATTTGTGGAAGTGGAACAAATTTTCATCACCATCGCGATACAAACGTGCACAATGAACACATTGCAAAAACCTGACACTTAATCATTTTATTTAGGGACGGGCAACAAAACCTTTTTAAAAAGCCTGTGTCACTGCTGTTTGTGATTGTTGTTTTACTAATTACGTAGGCCTACTTGTTCAACACACTCATTTACGTCTGAAGAGTGAAGAGAGGAGCAGGCACACACACACACACACACACACACACACACACACACACACACACACACACACACACACACACACACACACACACAGTGCCGTTATTCAGAAACATCATGAGAAGCTATAATCTCTGCAGCACAGTCCGAACACGGAAAGAAGCGAGGCTGTAAATCCATGGGTAGGGTGTGGACCATTATCTGACGAGAGATACTGGGCAAGAGGGATACAAAGAGAAAGGAAAACACCAACACACACATAAACACACCGCTGGCATCACAGTTATGCAGCTGCGTGAGAGAGCCAGGATGTTGTTCTGCACAGCCTGGCTTCTGCGTTCCTGCAGTGCTCTGGACAGCAGTGGCAGGCGATGGATCGCTGTGGGGTCAGACTCACACTGAATAAGCAACCGTTCCTTCTCCACCTCCTCCTCCTTCTGTTGGAGCACAGAGCTCTCCCTACAGACATGGAGGAAGGAAGGTAAGGTAAAAGGCAAAAAAAGAAAGAGAAACCAGAAGGGTCCGAGAGAAGAACAAAGAGTTGCAGACAGAAAGAAAGGGATGGACACTTTTCTGGCAACATGCTCTGGTAAAGAAAAAAAAAACACACAGCAGGAAATTTTACTTGCTACATGTACACAGTAAGACGGAGAGGGAGAGCTTATACAGCCCACACTTCTAAAAACATCTTATCGAAAACACATTCCTGAATTGTTGCTGTTAAATCCTTTGTGTTCATACATACATACATACATACCTCAGTAAGCTCAGGGCCTCCTCTTGCAGGCTGGGCCACGTCGTCCAACAGTATTTAAAAGGGATCTTACTACTGTAGGTGAGGGACACTTTGTGTACGTTGGCCAGGGAAATGTAAGTCTTCTTCAACAGAACAAAGTCAGACTCAAGATGGATGTCTAGTTCCTCACAAGCCCCATACAAGCTGATGTACACATCTTCACCTGCGCAGAAGTCATGCAGAAACAGCATGTAGACACATGTAGAACTGCACACACAAACATCCATGAATAGACTATATCAATGGTTTTTAAAACTTCTGATCATCAACTTTTAATTGTTCCCTAACGTGGGTCACACGAGTTGTGGGATGAAGACAACAAAGCATGATTTTAACAGCTGAGCAAAGTATATTCTGCATCCAGCTCAAATGAATCTGCTGAATAAGTAAGGTGAGTGAAGAGACACTGTTTTCTTTGTATATTTCAACAATCCAAAAATGTCTTTTCGTTGATTGACCTGCTGTTATAAACACATTTGTACATTTACTATGTACTATGCACAGACAACAAGATCAAACAATCTATGTAAGCCACAAATCTAAACCCGCATTTATTCCTACATTTAGTTATATTATAGAACTGAATCACAGAAAACATATGAGATGTTGGCAGAAATTTAGAAGTCTTAAACCAGGCTAGCAAAACTGAAAGCTTAATGTAAAAAGGGGCATCTGAATGTACCTTGTTTTTGTGCTTCTTGTTTTTCATTGCTGTCCTTATGACATGCCCCATTACACAGCTCGAATATTAAAAGATGCATGTGAATGCATGAATGAAAAGAGTTTTTTTAGACTAAAGAAAAGGAAGTGCTTTCACTAGCAATGAATTATCTGCAATCCCACATAAATAAGCAAAACAATAACAGGGCAAATGGTTGTACAGTTAAAATCTTTAAGACATATAACAATAAACAATAGGCAATACAAGCTCAAATGGAAGATCAATATATCACTGTATAGCAAAATTGGGATTATTTAATGCATTAATTAAAGCAATGTCCTAATGGTGTAGTTGCCGGGGGAGAGACAGTTATACACTGAGTTTATTGACATTTCTTTAAACCAATCACAATCGTCTTGGGCGGTGCTAAGCGCCGGATGGAGCCCCGGTGCCTCTGCAAAATAGCCTCAGGAAGGAACTTGTTTTGGTGGAACATGTGTACGTTCAAAGGTTGTTTTAGTCGTGCAACAGAAAACTCAGATTGGACAGATAGTCTAGCTAGCTGTCTGGATTTACACTGCAGAGATCTGAGGAGCAGCTAACCATAGTCCTCATAAATCCATAACAACACAAAGAAAGCGGAAATCCAAAAAGAGTGACATCCGGCGGAATTTCCGGCACAACGAGAGCAATCCCGGAAGTGGAACGTTGTGGAGATAGACTATGCACTGATATACTGCACTTACAGCACAACAATTCTACCCACTAAGCAGCCACTGCTGCTCCTCGGGGAATCTCAGGCCTAATGTGGGCAGTGGAGAGAGGAGAAGCTCACAGTGGAGTCAAGGACACACTGCAAAGTCTGGCTTTGAAAGACTGGATCTGGATCAAAAGGAGCCACGCAGAGAGATTACAATGGCTCTCAAAATATCCTGGAAAACTGACATCCAAAACAACTTACTTTATTATGCTGCCAAAGCCTTTTTGAGTTGCAGTAAAATACATCAGGCTGAAAGAAATATGAATTGTTTAAATCTTACTGTAGTAGACTTAAGGTAGTACGATTTCCCACAATGCACAATACAACAATTTCAAAGTATGATTCTATGGAATAAAGTTACAAAACCGCAAGGGACAAAGTCTCGTAGTAGCAAGGTGCCACCATCACAGCATGCACACTTCCAGCAGTGAGAGACAAGAAAGAGCAACAATAAGCAGCAACAAAGATAAGATGCAAAACAAGGTTTTGTGTAAAGCCGCCAAGAACAAGGGCTTATGTAAATGTTGTGAGTGTTTGTTTACATTCAAATCATAAGGACTGGCCTGAAAAAAAAGCACACTGCTTATCCTGAGATTATTTATATTTGTATACCTGCAGAGGTTACTTTGTTTAAAAGGACAAATTTCCAGCAAATCCTACTCAACACACACACACACACACACACACACACACACACACACACACACACACACACACACAGGAAACTCTTTGGAATTTTGGATACAATATAAGGCGATGACTGAATTCTGAACACTCCAAACACTACAGGGGTCTCCTCTCCATGTTTCTCTGGTTTCTTTGATATTACATTTCGCTAGCATAAATGAAAACACAGTTTCCCTGGTCAATCAAATTACTTCAAGAGTCCAATGGGTATTTCATTTAATTGTGATTGTTGTGCTTTTCAAAGCTCGCCTCTAACCAAAACAACCGGGGAGGCGTGCCATTAATTACTTTACACAATGTAATGGAGTGAACAAAATGAATTACATACAAGTAGAGAGTTCTAGGGCTGTGCCATTAATTGAATTTTGGCTCCTAATGATCACAAAAACTATTATTTTGCACATTATGTTTTGCAAGTAAACTCTTACTTATGTTTTGTGTTCTGAATGAAAAAAAAAAAGTTCAAACGGCAAAAGTATGAAGGGAAATTTCCCAGTTCAAGGTGTTTTCACAGTTGATTTGTTTTATAAGTTCAATAATTGCAACATCTTTTCAAAAGACAATGAGTAATAGTGTTAAATAATGGCGATTTCAATATTGACCAAAATAATCGTGATTATGATTTTTTCCATAATCGCGCGGCCCTTGGTTGCTCTGCACGACGTTGAGTGAAATCATGCTTTTGGCTGAGGATTACAAACTTGTTTCAGGTTTGACAATGCAAAAATGTTGAGGTCTGAAATTGCGCCAGTGCACGTTCACTGATGTGAGTCCATCAACGTTTAAATAAACAAGGAAAATGCTCAGGTTCAGGGCTGCAGTTCTGGACCTGCAGTTTCACCTGCAACAGAGAAACCAACAGCAGTTTCATGTGAGCCATATACAGGCAAAATATACATACGCTTCTGAATAAAATACAAAAACCTTCGACTGTCTTCGACTGTCCTTATTTTGTTTCACCTTCCTATTTTAAAACATCTGCACCTGCTGCATCGAAAAACTTCCACCACACTACCTGCGAAGTCATCCTTCCGCTTTTATAAAGTAATGCAAAAGTAGTGTAAAGCATTACAATTCAGAGACAGTAATATTGTAATATAACTAATTACGCTCAAATGACAGTAACTAGTAATCAACAATGTATTACAAGTTACAGTACAATATTATATTGACTCTTTGGACAACAGTACGATATTGGCTGATATCACAAAGTCTCCCACGACACGATTTCGATCCGATTGAATTCAGGGGCCTGCGATCAATATGAACAATATGCGAAATCATATGCCCATTTAACACAATCACTTACATTTATATCAACTCACAAAAACAACTGAAATACGATTTTATTACTGAGCTTTTCCAAACATTTAAATAAACTAAACTTTTCAAAACTAAGGCACATCTTAAAGATGACATGTGATAAGTGATATCATTGATATTTTCACTTTGCATCGATGATAATAGATCGTTGATCATTGAATCGATATATCGATCCAGATCGATAATGATAATGGCAACTCAATAAATACACTACACTTCATAGGAACACCATCAAACTAAAACCAAGACTCAATGACGAATTAACTAAAACACTGACTGTTTCCAGGAGATTCATCTTCCACAATAATAAGCAAATGTGTAACATTTTTATAAGATAAACCATCCCATTAGGTTTCTAGTCCTGCTCAATGCAGACTGCATAGGAAAGCTTTTCATCCATCTCTGCCTGGGCTTGAACGTGAGTGAGCAGAAGTGAATCATTTGGACCTGAGATACCTCATTTTTGAGTAACATGAAAGCCTCAGTAGGAGTACAACTCTCCCAGCATTAGTGTAACTTATTTAGCTTTCAGATGTATCAACAACAAATTGAGCCCAGTCCTGGTTGAGGGAAAAAAAACAACCCGACTGTGAAGAATGTAGGCTGATTAAATCTATACAATGACCGTACGTGCCCTACAGTAAAAACACATATTAGAATTCAAGGAGCACTCGCTCGTGTTTGCAACAGTGTAATTATCATGGAGATTTACATCATGTACCTAGAGGCAGAAATAGGGAATACAGAAAAAGCCTGGTACAGTTTTACAGGTCTTTTGTTTTCACTCTGCGAAAAAGACTAGCAGCAGCTGTGAGATACCATCGGAATGGAGAAGAAGAGAGTAAAGACAACGGAGAGGACAAAGGATGAATGATGGATGAATGAGGAAGAGGGAAAGAAGAATTGGGGAAACAGGAGAGAAAAGCAATTATCTCGCAGCATCCGGATGCTATGACAGCAGTTGACAGACAGGGAGAGCTGCAGCTTATTGCTAAGCTTTCATCATCACTGTCCACCAACCCGTTTCCCCCATGCTTGTTTTCTCTTCCCATAATTTCTCTATGAACGCAGCGAGAGAACTTCTCAACCCCCTCAGCTACCTTTGATCACAGCACTCTGCAGCATGTGTGTGCATGCACGTGCTTGTTTGTGTGTGTATCTTGTGTTGGGTTTGTGTTTGTTACTGTGCAGCTTCTTGCTGTTTGTGTGTGAGTGTGCTGCTTTTCTAAAAAAGGCTGCTGTGCTGAAGTCCCCTCGGTGCTACAGCCCTGTCAAAGCAGATGCCTCAGCGCGTCCTAAGAGCTGTTCGTCTTTTCATTTAAATCAGCAGCAGTGACAGAGCAGAGGGTTGTGTGTGACGGAGGGAGGGGGTTACTGGAGCAGCACAGACTCTCTGCTCACTTTTAAGACAGAACATGCATTGTCTAACACCCCGTGGTCGAAAAACAAGCGAGCTGAGCAAACTATTATTTTCCAAAGCGGCACTGGCTTTTAACTGACAATGGGTAATAAAGATGCAGAGTGTACCCGCGTTACGTACTGTGGTGTACATGCAAATTGACATGCAACACGCTAACACACACACGTGCACACACGCAAGGTCAGCCAGCTTATGCTGAAGTCTCCAATGGCCCCTCAGCAGAGTAAAGCCTTTAGCAGTATGCTGACCTGAAACATACATGAGTGTGAGGGAGACAGGGAAATGGTGCTAAATTAAAAATGATAGTGTCTTGATGGGCTGTAAGTGGTGTTCTGAACCTGGCCTGGCCCTTCCATTTTAAAAGCTTAATGCTGCTGAGCGCTGTTACTGATGCCACTCCTACAGCAAGACCTGCCTGTTTGTGTAGCCAGTCAGCACCCCCTGCTCCTTTAAGGTCACGCACACAGGTAAACAAATAAAAATGCTTTTACAGTTCACAAAAAAATGGAAAAACAAACACACTCATCCACAATCACATTTTTTTAAAGATCCTGAAGTTTTTGTTTTTGTTTTTTACTCTAAACAATCATCATTAAATAGCTATACATACATATTTTATTAAATCTCCCTCTGCTCTGGGAAACGGTCTCACAATAATTAAATGATAAAAATGGATGATTACAAATCTAAAGTCAGAACAGTTAGGCTCTTATTCACCGTTATTATCCAATCATAAACAGGCCGTGTATTCGCAAGGTGACTTTTCCGTGGTAGAGCTTCGGGACTACGACTGATAACAGAATGATTGTCGTGTCAGCATGCTACTGAATCTTCCCTCACAAACACACACTCAAACACACAGTGCTGGTACACGACTGTATTTGTTTAACACCGTGGGATTATTGTACCGAGTATACGTCATAGGAGACTTTGATGTGGACGGCTTGGGTCAGGAGTAAGGCTGATTTGGTTTTGATTGAAGCATCCCCTTGGTTAATCAACCTAGCCAGGCATGTTTGCTATTTTCGGCTACCACTGTTTAGCTGGGAGTACACATGAAATGTGAGACTAATTGCTCTTTTCCCATCATAACAAACGACACTAAAATTGGGTGTACTTCTCCAAGTTACTTTTTGCATTGAAACCTTTATTAAGTGTTTGACAGCCATCAAAGTGATTTTACTATACCATTTCCTAAATTCATGGCAGGCGTTTAAAACGGTGAGCTAGTAAAAAAAAAAAAAAGTTAAATCATCTCTTGCAATGCACCAATGTTTTCTAGCAACTTTCTCCCTTTTCCTCTAATTGATCCCCTTGTGTGTCAACAGGAAAAGTCAAAAGCTTCGTGTTTTTGCCTTTGATGTTAAGGAGTCTGGCTAATTGTGCAGGCAACCAATGTGTGACCATTAAAGGTGCCCTGCCACACAAAACCGTTTTTACTTGCATTTTTTGAAATATGTTAGGTCCATATGTGTTTGTGTTATGTCGTGAATGTGAAAATGAAAATGAACTGCTACCTCCTCTGTCAGCTCTAGCCACTGAAAAGAAATAAGTGGAGAAATCAGGCCAATTACAAAAGCCGGTCAGTCTGACGTGGTGTTGCCTGAGCTCATTACTATTCATGAGCTCGCCCAGTTGCGCTGGGTAAAGGATGCTGATAGCCAGGCTCTCACTGGCTAGCTGTAAGCCAATCAGAGTCAAGCAGCTTAGTTTGTCGAATATTAATGAGAACTGGCACAAATTGAGCTAAGTCTTCCTGCAGGCTTTCTATACCACGCTAGAATGGCTTGAAACAAGGTAAATAAAGCATTTTTTCCACAGAAATGTTATAGAGTCCATGGTCAGAACTTCAGACATTACCACAAAGTAATGAAATACGTGTGGCAGGTCACCTTTAAGTGTGAAACTACAGTACAAGTACAGGTATAAGTGTGAGTAGGGCCTAAAAATCCTTCATAAAAAATACTGCTAACAAGATTATCATAAATGAGCAGATTTATCTCAAAAACACAAAGTTGGAAGGCGAAGAGAGTACAACCAGTAGCTATCACTGTAAAACAAGCATTTATCAAACAATTTAATAAAATGCTTAATGAATAAAAAACAGAGGATAAATTATTCATTAGCTTATTGCATCGAGCTAAGGTAAGTCCTGACAGCGGAACAAACCATATAAATGCATAAACTAATAAACATATACAATTTGTTTTTCATGGAATGGCAACATTTACTGCAAAACCTTTATGATTACAAGATTGACCTATACTGGCATTATACAGTCAGTCAAACTGGTGTATAAGCAGTGCTAGTAATCTGTTTTTGTGTGCTTTAGAATGCAAATAATCAAGCTCTAAGTAGTAATTTGCAAAAGGTGGAGCCAGGCTGCTCAATTTTCAAATCAAACACTGTACTATGCAGAGACAACCAGAGATACAGTAGTGGTAGATTGCTTAAGCCCATTAGGATGTGATTTAAAAAGAAATCAGAGCTGAGGAAATGAGAGATAACAGTCCCTCAGAGAAAATGGACTGAGCAGTAAGTGCAATACACCACAGCCATCATGGGCTAAATCCCCACCATGTTTACAGCCCAAATCCCTAAGGATGTTAAAGATTCTCCTCTCATTACCATTACTTGTGTCACCTTTGACTTCATGGACATAGCAACACAAACTCCAAAGCACCTCGTTAGTATCTACTCATCTGCTACATCCAAAGTTAAAGGATCCTTCTGAATCCAAAAACCAGCCATATTCATACGAGCAAATACAGTCGTACACACAAAGTATGGGTTCAAATGAAGCAGCAAAAAAAAGACAATTAGAAAGAGACAATGAACAGTTAATTGGACAAGCTTGGGGAATCTTTTCTGCCTGGCTGCTACAGATAGGTCTGTGGAGCCAATGGAAAACACTGATAAGAGCTGCATATGTGACAAAGACACACATATGCAATAATATTAAAACTACAGATTGAAACAACTTCTAAAGTAAATGCCTGTCTGCAAGCTATTATCTTCAAACCATTGGTGTGTGTGTGTGTGTGTGTGTGTGTGTGTGTGTGTGTGTGTGTGTGTGTGTGTGTGTGTGTGTGTGTGCGTGTGCATGTGCATGTGGTACGTGTGTGCATAGTGAAGTTTCACTGCATGGGGTTATGTTGTGTGTTCATATCTGTGTGTTACAAAAGACAAAAATGACACCGATAGTAAGGATGCTAATTTAGATTATTTTTTTCTGACTGACAGCCAACCCTTGACAACCGATCATCGACCGTTAGCCGACAAGCAAACACCTGAGTCCAAGTTCTCCCATCACGGACACTCTGACATACCTTCCCTGCTCCACATCTGCGGACAGCTGAGGACTTGTACCGACCATGCAGCCAAGACGTTGCATGCATTGTCGTAGACACATGCAGCCACTTTCCTAGAAACGGTTGTCCGCAGCTATGCGCAGAGCATATGCCCGAGGCGAGCTTGTCTCCGCCACATCCGCCTGTGAGGTTGTCAGTTGTGTGTCTGCAAGAAATGATGCTACTGTACGATTGACACTAGCTTTTATCAGATGCTGGGGTCATAACTTATTTAAGTTATTTGTGTCACTAGTTTGCTTACAGTTTTGTAGTGTTGTATGTTTTCAGAGGCTTGGATTTTTCTCACCAGTGTGGTAGTGCAGAAGCAGGTCCTGGCTGTGGTCTCCTATGGTCATGGGGTTGAAAACCACAGTCACCTGCATGCTCTCGCCTACATCCAGGGTCCCACAGGAGGGCGTCACTGAGAAAGGGCTGGAATTAAATAGAATAGAATAGAATTTCACCAGGTGGAATAAACAACAGAATGTAAAGCATGGTGTTTTATAACAGCCAAAGTTCAATGTAGTTTTAGAAACTGGCAGAAGAAACCCAAATGTTTAATACAATATTTATTTACATGTATAATCAATAGTAATTACTGTAAATGTTGCATTTTGAATGTGTGCCTTTCACCAAGTATAGTTACACAATCAGTGGTGGAATGTAACTAAGTACATTTACTCAAGGACTGTTGTTAAGTACACATTTGAGGTGCTTGTACTTTACTTGAGTCTTTTCTTTTCAAGCCACTTTTTACTTCTACTCCACTTCATTTCAGGGGTAAATATTGTACTTTTTACTCCACTACATTAATCTTACAGCTTTAGTGACTAGTTACTTTGCAAAATAATTGATTTTTGCACACAAAACATATGTAGTTTATAAAATACAATGTTTTATTATACATAAAACTACCCAACAATATATATGCTTACAAGTCCTGCTGAAATGATGAGCCAATTAAACACTTGATTGACAGAACAGTTTTAATTGTTTCTAGTTTCTAAAATGTGAGGACTTTTCTGCATTGAGTACTTTTACTTGTAACAGAGTATTTCTACAGTGTGGTATTAGTACTTTTACTCAAGTAAAGGATCTGAATACTTATTCCACCACTGAATACAATTCTTGAAAAGGGTGCGATGCTAAATGTTTACTGTTGTGATTCTGGGTTAGTGCATTCATGTATACATTAAATGTTTATACACTGACAATATTTAAGATTGAAACTATCTGCTGTATCCGAAGAAAATAGGTTAAATCACTCAAACACAGTAGACATGAGCCCATACTGCACTGACTCTCACCTCTTTGTTTCTAGCTTGAACTTGGCCTGGCTGTTTCCTATGTTGCGGACTAGCTGAGTTCTCTCTGTGGAGGCTTTCACAGGACACACAGGTAAATGGATACTGTCTCGAAAGTCAAGAATGGCACGTGGCCCAATGGCACGAACTGGGACCTCAAACCGCTCCCTCTCTGTCACACAAACCAGTCTGGGGTGGTAGTCCTAGATGGACAAAATGAAAAAAATGTGTCAAACACGCAAGCTCCATATATATTACTGAAGTATTTGTTAGGTGATGCTGGGCCACCCGCCTGTCCTCAAGGTTAGTCCTGGATGGAGACACATGCGCAAGCACATACACATTCCTACTATACTATTATATTATATTTATTATATTGTCTTTAGTATTTTCTAATATAAAATGTGTACATCACTTAGCACAGCAGCCACAAAGCCTGCAACCAGGCTGTACTTAGGTACAGCATTGCTTTGAGCCAAATGGTATAATTAGGATGCTTACAATGACAACACTAGTGTATTTATGTTTAGCAGCTATAATGTTTTATCTTATTCACCATCTTAGTTGAGCATATTAGCATGCTAACATTTGCTAATTAGCATTAAACACAAAGTACACCTGGGGCTGATGGGAACGTCATTAGTATTGCAAGTATTTGGTCATAAAACAAAGTGTTAGAGAAATTAAAGCTTTGACTTGATGGTATGGCCCTCTAGATGATTGCTAGATGAATAGTCAGAAGATATAGATTATTACAGTTCATCCTCTGGGGATGATGAATGTCTGGACCAAATTTCGTGAGGGATTAGCAGGACTTGACATGCACGTAACGTGTGCAGCAAGCATTTTGTTACCATTAATAATTGTGCCATTTTAGTCAAACTGATTTCACATAAGATTTTATCTAATATATATATATATATATATATATATACATATATATATTATCATTATTTGATGAAAAACACATGTGCCTCCTGACATTTCACATGTTCTACTGACTTAAGCAGTTACTAGACACTTAGTCATTGCCAGATCTTCCTCCTGCTAGTCCACACAGCATTCCAGGATGGGAGAAAAAAACGTGCTCTGGTTTATTGGCATTTCTTTAAACCAATCAAAATCGCCTTGGGTGGCGCAAAGCGTCGTACGAAGCAACGGTGCCGCTGCAAAATAGCCTCGGGAAGGAACTTGTTTTGGTGGAACACGTGTACGTTCAAAGGTTGTTTTAGTCGTGCAACAGAAAGAGGATTTTAGAATGCCAACACAACGGAAGCCCAAGGCAACGGACATCCAGCCGAAATGAGGGACATCAAGTGGAATTTCCGGCGGCATCGGAGCAATCCTGGAATTGGAACGACATGTATATAGACACTCAACTACACATACATGAGGTATGAACAGACATTTGCCCCTTTCATGAATTAACAACGGTGCGAGAATGAAACACTAATGTATAATTAGGATTTTGTTTACTATTACTGTGTTCCGAACTGTGTCTGGAGCAGCATGACGTGTGCCAGGAAAACCGTTCGACCAGTTTGACAGTGAAGCTGTGTATTTAAGTTGAAAGTGTGTGTGAGCAGATGTGAGAGTAAATAGTGCCTTTGTCTGTGAGCGAACTGTCCTTTCTGTGTTTGTGCAAAGAGAACTCACGGTGGCAGCGAGTCTTGCTACAGTAGTAATTTAAACAGGCGTTTTAGATAGTCACTTGCTCCGACCACCACTGGTTATAAAGTTATTTTAAGGTAAAATAGTTACATATTGTTGCTTTAAAGCATGGATTTGATTAGCAGAGGTAATGTCATTAGTGTTATAAGTTGATATGACAAACGTGCATCACAATTTGAGTTGTAACAGCTTGTCACTGACTTCAGTGGCCGTACTTTAATTTGGGCTTTCATTGTGTGCATGTTTGCCCTTCCACGTTGCTTTAAATGCTATAAGTCTTCTGTTCCTAAATCCAGATTACCCTGATACTTCATTGTGCTCTCTGAATCTAGCCTACTGTGTATGATTATTCTATGGAGCAGTCAAACTCTTCTTTCTCCAGTACCTTGTTCTCCTGCGGGGTGAAGAAGACAGTGAAAGTAGCAAACAGTCCTGGTGCCACCTTGCTACCTGTTCCCTCTGTTCCGACCACACGGAAAAACTCAGAGTCCTGCAGCTCCAGCTTAACTTGTCGTGAAACCTTGAGAAGAAAAAAAAATCACACAAACTTTACAAAATTGCAAACGCCACACAACAACAAATACAGAACCAGGTACACACACAACAATTACTTGACGGTGTCTTGTTCAAATTGCATTTATAAATATCCTCCAATCCCCTATGACCTTTTACAATCATTCGGCTTCCCTTACACACAACACGCACGCGCACACACACACGCACGCACGCACACACACACACACACACACACACACACACACACACACACACACACACACACACACACGCTGTAAACCTTTTTGCTCCTGCTATACTGACTGTTTCTGTGGTTCCATTAATGGTTCCATAATCTTCACTAAAACATCAGCTCAGACCCTGTTGTTTGTGTAACTGTTTGCGTAGTCATCACTCATTCACACACCTTGTCAATGTTGTGGAGACGGAGAGATAATGCGTAGGTCTGTGCAGGAGTGAAGTTCTGGAAGACCAGCTCAGATGGGTAGGGCTGGAAAAGTGGCTGATCCATATCCACTAAGGACAACTAAAACAAAAACAGTATACACTAACTCTTCCCTAAAAAACACAACATATGCAGTACCTATTACCATCCCTTCCATTGTGTACCTGTAAACATTACTGTTTTTCTTAATGTTGTTAAAGTCACACACACCAATGTTGCAAACACTCAATGAATTCCTTTTGACTTACTCCTGGGTTCTATCAGATTCAAAAACATTTGTTGCCAACTTAATGTAGACATGGTATACCTGCTGAATTTAATAATGTGCCTTTACCACACTGTTTTGGAAGCAAATGAAGGTTATGATAATGCATGCATGATAACTTATTTAAGGAAAGCCCTGTACACTCCTATAACAAGCGGATATTCAGGTTATTTGAAGTCATTGATAACATGCAGTTATTAATCTTATTGTTTTTTCATGAGGTTTTTCAACGCTTATTTGTTCTGTGCCAAGAATCAGATGTGAAAATCAATTCCACTCTTTTATCTGTATGTTAAATATGAAGCTACAGCCAGAATAAGGATGTTTTTTTGTTTTTTTTTATGTTGAACTTTTTCTTAAACCAAGATTTTATAATAAGTATGAGGAAATTTGCCCTCTTAAAGTTAACTTGACTGATTTTCATCCGCCATAGAATGAAAATAATACTGTGCTGTATATTAAAGTGTAATTTTGTGGCTTTCAGGATGACCTAAATATATCCTGCTGGTCATTGCTCCTTCTTATCACCTGCAGTGGCCCACAGTGGGGGTCACTCAGATTACATTTGCATATTGGACAAGTCAACACAAAATGTGGGTCCTAATTATGATGAGGGGGCATTTATTAATTTCATAGACATTTCACAAACTTTTGATGGCATCTCCCTGTTAGATTCTGACTTTAAAAGTAAAGAGCTTTCAGTCACATTGGTTGCCCTTTGCCCATCAATTAGTGTCTGCTGACTAAGGGAAAGCAGCTTTGGTACAATGTAAATGACCTTAGCATTAATGGTGAAATAATGAGAACTTTGAATGTTGGTGGGGTTTTTTTTCCTCGACTCATCTACCCTTCCAATAAGTCAGCCATATCCATCATTTTATTTAGATATAGCCTATCTATTAATGTATATATGAGTTCAGCCATCTCACACTACGTATGGTAAATGGTGCTAAAGTGTGTACAATACAAGTATAAGTACAGTATAAGTAACACTGGGAACATTTTATAAAAGCAGTTTTATATACCTTATTATACATCTTTGTGGTCTGAAAAGTCTTTTGTAGTGAGGAGACCGGTTGTCAATATCAAATGTAGCTTTCAATGTGTTTTGTGCGTCTCAAATGTGAGTGGATTCCCCAGAGTTTTATTCTCATAAAGATGAAAGTCATCAGCTGAGGCTTGTCTGCAGATGGCAGTGGTAAAGGCAAACTCCTGTCCAACTTTTATCTTTTTTCCATAAGCTGTTGTCATTGTCACAGTGTTCTTTGATGGCTTTGGACCAGCCTCTAGTATATGTTTCAAGTTCAAATAACACAATGGCCAAAATACCTGTTTCATCATCCTAGTAAACAGTGCCTATTGTAAAATGTGTACTATCACTGTGCCATCTGCAAACATTATTTTTGGTTGCTCTCTCATAAAGATATGTGTACACATACACATACATATTTTATTTTGTGGATAGTGAAAGCATAGCTATGGTTTTAAAGCTATAGAGGTTTCACAACATTGGCTGGCATTTACTTTGTGATGAGTAGTCTTGCTCATGTCAAGCAGTTCCAGGATGCGGTGCTCGTGCATCTCGTCGGTGTTAGCCAGGCGCTCCATTGTAGACTGTAACATCTCCTGGGTGTAAACAGATGGAGTCACCTGCAAACACACAGCAGCTCAGGCTATTATGCTCACTGCACTGATAGCCTGTTTCCTGACTCTAACAGTAATTCAGCAGTGTTGAGGCACCACGTCAAACAAGACTGTTACCACTGATAGAAAAAAAGATAATAAGCACAAGAGCTGTAGACTGTCACCTTAAAGCTGCCTGTCAGCTATGACACATATGCGCAGACGCCTGTATTAGGAACATTTCCATGAATTGACATGTGCTCAAATAATGTAAGCAGTCCCCCAGTCAGTCTATCTGCAACATTTTGCGGTTAATATCCTCTCCACACAATCCTCTGGCACCTCTTTATCAGTGCACCAGAAGCAAAGAAACATCTAACTGCACTTAGCCTATTTTAAGGTTAGGTCAGAAAGATTTTAGCTTTAAATCTAAATTAATAATGTAGCAGAGGGGGTTATTGCATATGCAGTATTCAATAGCTGCCAGTTAGATGTGTATTCATAATACGCTCGGCTCTATAATTCAGAAACAACAAAGTTGCTCAAGTAAACACTATTCTTTAATTTTGGACAGAGTGCTGTGTAATGGTTTTACTGCTTTATTTACAAATGTTACGTATTATTGTCGTATCATATTTACATTGTTTTTTTTTAATTAAGTAGCAATAGACATAAAGAATAAAGAGGACTGCTATAGTGACTGAGACATATGTAAGATATTAATTAATGCTATTACTTAATTATTTAGTCAAGACATTTGCTTCAGTTTTGTTATTACACGGACAATGAGCAAAACAAGGTTTGTGAGACGATTTAAAATGAGCTATCATCAAACCTGAACTCAATATAACCAACTGTAAGGAAAGATCTTAATTTGATGTGGACCACAGTTTGACCAGAAACAAATCTTATTAAAGTAAAAGTACTTCCTACTCTTGTCAACTAACTTTACTCTTGGTACAGACACAAGCAGCCAAGGAGAAAGGATATGCCCAAAATAACTGAGCTGAGGTCATTGCAAAAAAACACTGCAGTTAGATATTGATTTGTGTTCCCTATAAGAAGCCAAGGTAATGATTAGGACAATATGTTATTTGAAGCAGCTTATTTAAAAGTGTGAAGTTAGAAGCTGTCATAGCATGATATCCTCACCCTTTTTGGCTTGTGAGGCACTTTACTCTTTAACAAAGGAACAGCTGTCATTTTGATTGTTTTAAAGCACATTCACCTGCAAAAAAAAAAGGGCATGGAAGAGAAGAGAAGAGAATAGGTGTCTTTTAGTAATGGATGGCACTAATTAAATGCACATTTTATACTAAATACGCAATTGTCAAAGACGTTGGTAGCTAACAGTAACATAAACTTAGCTAGTAAGTTCACTTTAGTTAACTTAACGTTAACGGTTTAGCTGTTCGTGCAACAAGTCCTCGAAGCTTTGTTTTGAGAACATGACTTTAAGCTTAATGTTACTTGAAACTGGCCATATTAACTGTAAAGTTAATTAACGTTACTTAAATACATAACGTTAGACATTATTGTTAGCTTTCTTTAGCTAGAAAATACTTAGCTAGCCGATGTTTCCAATCACCATGTCGACAGTAACGGTAGCTAACGTTAGCTAGATAACGTCACATTAACGTTAGGATTTAAAATCTTTTCTAGCTGGCTAACTTCTCTTCCGTCACTTAACGTAAACGTAAAGCGTACCAATTAGACCTGTTGTCTTGTTGCACTGACAAAAAAATATGTAATAGGCTCAAATAAAATAGCTACGTTTAAGTAGTAACCCACCACTCCTCTGTATGTGAATACACGGCTGATTTAAACATTTGTTGTAGTTTGTTGCCTCGGCAACACACTCGACGACCTCCCAGCAAAGGGTTTTCTGATTGGCTAGCGGCTGGTCCATAGGGGTAAGTCTGTTTAACTCATAGACTGTATACTCATATACTGTATACAGTCTATGGTTTAACTGCAGTTTGGTTTGTTTATCAAGAAAAAACGAAGGGTCTACCGTTTTCTGAAGATTCACGAGAACACGCATGTGGCTTACACTGGGCGCAGGCGACTTTGAAACGTTTAAAAGAAATATTATTTCCTAAATATTGCAGAGCCTCCAACTTGTTTTGGATAAAACCATAAATTACTAACATAACAATCAGCCAATAACTGGGATTTAAACACTGGTGAATTAGGTAGCCTGTCTTTAGGCTTATGACTAATAGTATAATAATAATAATAATAATAATAATAATAATAATAATAATAATAATAATAATAATAATAATAATATGACTACCACAATGTAAAAATACACCATTAGCATATAGTTGAGACCGAGCTAATTGAAGTTTATCTATATACAGTAGATCATATTGTGTATGGCAGGCTATATAAAATCTTATTTTGAGAAATAAAGCTGTAAATAAATGTGTAGCATACTGTAACTTCAAATGGAAATGTATACCATACCTGTACCTCACAATTGGTGAGAAAGCTTGATTTAAATAAACTCACATGTATTTCTGTGAATACTTTATGTATGATTTTAAATTTTGTTTATTTTTAGAAGTACTATCTAAACACTTGTTAAAATGTAATGTATTTCAGAGATAAATTGAAGGATCTTTTATTCACGTTTCACTGAAAATGAGATGTGGTTCATTGCAGACTGGAAAAAAAGGATACACAATTGTACACTACTATAGTACTATACACTATTACCACAGCGCTATAATAACTGACTGGTGAGTAATGAATCCAAGTCTTTATTTATCCTTTTATTGCCACGCGATCAACAATGTTTTGATGCACGCAGCGTGTTTGTGGAAAGTTTGAGGGTGTGGTTAGGGTTAGGTTTGGGTTAAAACTTAATCCGGCAAGAGAAAGCACAGTTAAACACCGCTCAAAGCTAACAATTAGCGAAATAAAATATTAGCACAAAGTTACTTTCTGCTAATCTAACATCCCTAAATAATCCATGTACACAGTTGAGGAAATAATTAACAGAAACAAATACATGTATCATTCATATTAGACATATATGTCCCATCTTCCTTCCTCGCCACTGTCGCACTTACGCATTCATGCATGCTCTTGGGGGAATCACTGGAATTGTTGGGTCCTTGTAAATTATAGAGTGTGGTCTAGACCTACTCTATCTGTAAAGTGTCCTGAGATAATTCCTGTTATGATTTGACACTATAAATACAATTGAATTGAACTGAATCTTATATTTATCAAATGAACTTGTCCCACTCCAACTCTCTTTTACTTACACACAAACACACACACACACACACACACACACACACACACACACACACACACACACACACACACACACACACACAAAAACCCAACACTAATTGAGCACTGTGTGTGTCTGTGTGTCTATGTTCAAGAGGGTCATTATAAGTATTAGTACTACAAAAGGGATTTGAAAGCCCAGTGAGCACAGTGACAGAGCAGGAATTTCTAATGTTTGACTCTGATCACCACTAATATACATTTTTCCCGCAGGCCCCATATGGGTATGTCTTTTTTTTGCAGTACACTGTATAAGTGACTACAACTTCTAATCAGTCATTAGTATATAATCTGTTCCACCGCTGATTGTAAGTGAATGGAATATTACTGTAACGACATTTACACCTAACATCAAGGTCAAACTATTTCAAAGCCTTCTCCACATTGCCAAAACAAAATTCATTATTCTTTATTCAGTTTTTGGTTGACCTAAAGCTAGTTGGATTTACGTAAATATACTGAGTCTAAAACATTCTGGCATCAGTAACCTAAAAGACAATAGTAGTAGAATGAGTATAGTAAAAGTATAGTAGAATGTTAAAATCCTGAAATTCCAAGAAAAGATATTGAGGACGTGAACTCTGTCCTCCAGCCCTGGACGTAGGCTAGTCATTCACTTCACAAAGGTTTAAATCATGAAGTCATATTGGGAAATTATAGTTTTACTATACCATACACTACAGCTCTGGTTATAGCCTACATATTTAATGAGTTTATTTGATGTGTCAATATACCGTATTGACTTAGGCTTGCTGTTAGCTACTCAGTTTTTGTGCTTTCTCTGCTATCACTTGTATTCTTTCCTTCTAACCCATGAGTCAGCACTTTGAATTGTTGTGCAGCCTGTGTGTCAGTGTGTGTGTGTGTGTGTGTGTGTGTGTGTGTGTGTGTGTGTGTGTGTGACAGCGAGAGAGAAAGAGAGAGAGAGAAGAGAGGGAGGGAAATTAGGCTACTTGTACAGCATGTTTCAGGCATATATTTTGCAGAGTTCTGGGATTTGATGTGTTTCACCAAACTCGGTGACTTGTAGCATTAGCTTGTTGATTAGTTGTTGCTGAGTTTATAATTTCCCTCATCTTTCTCTTTCTCTATCCTTTAGTTGCCCACTCAGTGTTTCTCCCTCTGTTCCCAGCCCTGTCTCTGTCAGTGAACGGATCACTGAGCTGCCCAGCCTGGTAGAAAATTGGATTTAGTCTTCTTCAAAGGGACCGACAGCCATCTTAGGCCCCGCCCCTCCACCCTGTACGCAGTGACGTCGGCCCCCAGCACGACCTTCGCCACTCCGTCCGCAGCAGCAGAATCTCCATCAGCCGCTCCAACTTGAACTCAACACGGGAAGCGTCTGTCAAACACGACACAAACAGCGTCTTATCAGTAGATTGGTCCCGCTCAGCATCAGATATGGAAGCGGCATTCTCCTCCAGTCAGTGCAGGTAAGGCCGATAAGGCTGGATATTGGTGGACCGGAGGGAAGTGAGCCTCATCGTTGTCAAGACTACCCTAGCCTAATTATGTTAAGGGATATCCAGTGGCGTTGCAAGCATAACGCCTGTGTAATCACGTTTGCAAGACGCATCTTGGTATGGGATATATTTTTTTTTATAATCGTTTAGAAAAGCAAGGCTGCAGTAACATGAACGGTTTATTCCGAGGATTAGTTTTCCTCCTAGGATGACACCTCTCACTCTGACGTAATCGTGTGTCACACCCCAAGGTGGTAGGCTAAATGCCCATGTTGTACTACAAGGTCTGCTCTTTCTTAACATATGCCTACACAACTCGAATTTCTTTCATTAATGAACAATTCCTTTGTCTGCTCAATTAACAAGCCAGTCTTGTGTTTCTAGTTCACTTGCAGGCGTTGCAGCCTCGGGGCTAAGCGACAGTCCAGACTGGTCAAACTGGTTGAAAGTGCCGTTCGCCAAAAAAAAAAAAAAAAGTGACGTCCCGCTCCGCTCTCTGCTCTAAATACAAAGTTCCGGCAGCACCACGGACAGCTCCGCGCGCAACTGGTCCGTGCGAACTAGAGCCCACGAGCGCACTTCCTGCTCTGAGTTACATTTCTTACTCTGCTGTTATATAATACATAGGCAACTGTGTTTTTAAATGTAGGTCTATGTGTGACCTGCCTGATCATTAGATTTGATGCAGGGTTTATTTTGCCTTTTTATTTGAAGAAAATAAAAAAAGAAGCAATAAATAAAGACAGAGGCTATAACTAGGATATATGTTAAAAATTACATCACAAATATATAAATAAATAGGCACTAGTACTAATAAAAGAAAACATCTGGGGGAAACATTATGGAAATACAAGTAGGGCAGTAGCACAAAAATTATTAAAATAGTTTTTGGAAAGTAAAAAGACATATTCTAAAAACATCACAACTCATGAAATATAACTATTATACTAATATAACAGAGTTGATTTCTTTAAGACTACAAGGGAAGCTCAGCTTCCCCTAAAGTGTCAAAAAAAAATTATGGTCAAATATGTACTGTTGTGTTAACATATTATTGACTAAAAATGCGTTAGAACACGTTCACCTCGAAGACGAGTTAGTTCAGAATCAGCTACATATAGCAGGTCGACTGACTCGATTTCCTTCTCATTCATTCCCGTAGCGTTCCCGTAGCGTCACAGTGCATTTCCCTGTTGAAGCCTAGCGTCCATTAACTTCAATGGGGCTGCTTTGAACTGTTTTTTTTTTTCACTGCTTCGAAACTAGATGGTCATTGGATAAATGCTGCGATTATGTCCCGCCCACGGACGCTCAGCGTCTCTGGGGGTGAATGGAGGAGTGGGCTGGCCTGGACTCCGGGCTTCTGCGTGATGATTGGAGGGTCTGTCGGAAGACTGCATCTCCTTTTGATTGACAGCGATTTTGTACTATAAAAAGGCGCCGAAGCTATGTTCGAGCTCGGAGCTCAGCCCCATTGCGGATTTTGCAAGTGTAGTCGAAAGACGAACTGCTGCAACCTATTTCTTGGTATTTGCTTGGCGAAATTGCTAGCCAATTTTCATCATACATTTCATACAATTACACACGTTCCTTGTTTCAGTTTAACCTAATTCCCACATTTCGTCCTTCAAGTTTAATATCGTTTTGTTAGATCGTTTTTTTCATTCATTCATTCATACAGTAGGCTAGGCTAGGGTTGTAGGGGTGAATTAGCCAGCTAGCAAACTGCACACGATGGCAGACAATGCTAATATTGTCGACCTGATTTTGGCAAAACCATTTGAAAGTCCTCCTTACGAGGAGAAACTTAGAAAGTTAGCTGGCTGCCATAACAAAGAAAATGTATTGCTAGCCATGCCTCTTAATAAAACCATCTCACGGATATTATAAATTATTATTATAATAATTATTATATTATATTGTTATATACTTAATATATCTAATTATTATGTATTATTATTATATAATATATATTATTATATACACTACCGGTCAAACGTTTGGGGTCACTTCCATTCCACTCCATTATAGACAGAATACCAGCTGATCTGAGTGGGTGGCTGATCTTTAATGCAATATCTACATTGCCCATTATTAGCAACCCATTATCCAATGTTCCAAAGGCACATTCTGTTTACTAATCTGATATCATTTTTAAAAATTAACTGAGAAAACATTGGAGAACCCTTTTGCAATTATGCAAGCACATAATGTAATCTGAAAACTGCTGCCCTGGTTAAAAAAACAAGTGACCCCAAACTTTTGACCGGTAGTGTATATTATTATAATATTATTATAAATAAATGGACACTTTTTATGATGTAGGCCGGAAATGAGCTTCCCCTCTTTGAAACACCAGCAGCCGCCACTGTAATATAACTACTATTTCCATGTTATTAAAATAATTATAACATTGTCCTGATACCTTTTGGTTGGAAGGCATGATAGTTTTATGGGTGGCCCATATAGGCTACATGCAATGAATCTGAATATGAAGTAGTCCTATTCAAAATACACAACAAGAGACAAAAACAAGTTTTCACTAATGTTCAACCCACTGAATTGAATGGTTTTCAGTGGGAGAACAAATTCCTTAAATAACAGTGAAAAAAACCTCCTGGGCATTAGTTTAATTAGTTGCATTAAGTTCTTGACATGTTTTGGTGACATTTGTAATTTAAATTATCATTTATTTATTTTTACGCTGAGTACGATTAAAGTTAGGGTAAGGTTTTTGAATAAATTAAATTCACACAGTCCTACCTTGAGCCATAGGTGTACACGAATACTTAGCTTCAGTAATTAGTTAATTAGTTAGTTAATGTGCATTAAGGCTACTGATTCACAATAATTACATTTAATATATCTTTCGGTAAATATATTTTGTAGAATTGTGGTGTTGAGTGTACAAGAACAAACCGTTTCTATTAAACATCATAACATGCTAACACAGTTGTGGAACAAAGATGAACTAGCTAAAAAGATAGCGTTAGCACTTTGCCAAAATCAGCAGGAGAATCGTGCTTCTGCGTTAAATCTAAGCCGAGCAAGGCACTGAACCCCCAACTGCTCGGGGCGCCTTTCCATGGGCAGCCCCCTCCCTCTGACATCTCTCCATTAGTGCATGTATAGGTACTGAGCATGTGTCTGTTATTCAGGCCTGTGTGTAATGTGTGTATGAACAACCGAGTGAAAACATTGTAATTTCCCCTTGCAGGATTAATAAAGTATACGTTATTATTATTATTATTATTATTATTATTTTTCCTCTTTAATGAAAGGGAGATAAGATGATGTTGGAGCTTTAGCCAGAATGTCCATTGTAAAAACATATTTTTTGTTTGTTAGCTGTTAGTTTGGTCAGTCTATTGACTATAAATAAATTAAGCAGCGGGACAAATTTAGAACATAATTTAGTTTTCCCCTTTAGCATCCTCCTTGTTTTTGGTGACACTCACATCATCACTCAATCATTACAGCAGGATTACAGACACATGAAATGGCATCATGTTTTTGTTGGATAAGAGATTTCTATGAGGAGGCTACGTTGGACACCCTTGCTGACATCTCCACGTTTCAGTTTCTCGGGTTGCCACCAACAGTGAATCTGTTTATGAATCACACAAACAGATTGGCAGAAGTTACAGCAGCCACCTGTATGTATGCCTGAGTGTAAGTGTGTGCGAAGCTGCCATTACAACCTGAAGGGCAACATGTGCAGCTGACAGGCCCAAAATGGCAGCCATAAACAATTGTGTAACAGTTGTCTGTGCTGTAGAATAAATTGATTACCCGTGGGGTGTCATGATAATGCTTCCACAGATTTTAGAGAATACAGAAATACACTTCCGCTTAATGTTTGTCTTGCAAAAAAATGTAATGACTCACCCAGTAACCACGCAGATAGTTAGTTGTTGGAGAATTATTCACGTTCACCACTTTGACTTGACTGGCCCAGGTACCGACATGCCTTTTAGGTATTGATTAATAAAATCCTGAAATTGATCTTTTAATGTACGCCTTTTCACCATAAATATTATCATGGTGCATTAAAAAAAATATTTGATAGTTGCTTTTTGCTTGTGCAATTAATACGTTCTCTAAAGAAAAAAAGCAACTTTGGTATTGTAACTGAACCTTGCTGTTCGCAGTTTTCAGATGATAGGAAACATAACATATATAAAGGGCAATACACTACACATATGTTACAGCAACAAGTGCTCTACAGTGAGTTTATGTTAGAATATGTTTCTACTTTTAAACTGGCCTCAAAATTTCAATTTTTGACACCAAAGGCTAGTCTGATGTAGCTTTCGTCTTAGATGGCAGCTCTAATATGGGCTCAAAATCATCAGGCTCTCTCCTGCTGCAGATTGGTCTGGTAAAGGCTGCAGCCTGAAGTGTCATTGCTTTTTAATAACAAAGCTTGAGGCATAGAGGGAACATTAACAAGGTTATAGCTTTACCACCAGATTTATAACCAGAATTACAGTCTGTTTCAGACTTTGTATAATGTAGTACCTCAAGGCATTTCCAATGAAATCAGCATCCGGACCGTGGGTAATAATCTGGCTTGTACACTTAAAATGAAAAACTGTGTGCATGTGGTATTTATTTATTTATATATATATATGTTTTTTAACACAAAAAATCCATTTCATGTGCTTTTTCTTATGCATTTCAGAGTGTCTTCCCCTCCAGCTGATGATTTAACTATTATTTGACATGGGTGTTACAGAATATTATATAATATTATCATGACAATGGGCCATAGCTTGGTGTGAGTCTCAGAAAGTTGATTTGTCATCATGACAAAAAAATCCTGCGGAATAATACTCAACCGCAACTAATACCTTTTTTTTTTACATTAAAACAATGCAAAACAACTACAGTATGCTGAACTAAACAGATTTTTCTTGTCAGCAAGGTTTTCTATTTTGCCTAGAGGTTAGAAAAAGCAATCAGTTGAACATGTTGTACTGTAGAATTGGCATTCATGTAGGTGTGAACAAGTGTGTGTTTGCTGTCCATTAACATTGTGATTTCAGCAAAGACTTTCCCTAGTTTTCTCAGTGCAGCATATTGTTTTGTGTGTGTGTTGTTTTTTTGTATGTCTTCCACATACAGTATATTGCATATTTATTGCAGTACAATTGCTTACTGTATTAATTTATTTCCTCTGCTCTTTTACACACCCAAAAAACTACTTTTCCATAACTCATACTATTGTTGAAAGAGACAGCGCTGTATGTTTTCCTTAATTAGCTGTAATTTGTAGTTTATAGTCCTGTTTGATTTTGTCACCGTGATAGCATTGCAACTTTACAGGTGTAATTGAGATCAAAATGAAGGCCGAGTTTGAAAATGGGTGCGGTCCTAGTCTATATCCACGACGTTCCATTTCCGGGATTGCTCCGTTGCCAACGGATATTCCCCCGGATTTCACTCATTTAGGCCAGATATCCGTTACACTGGACTTTCTTTGTATTGACATTTTAAACTCAGGTCGATTTATGAGGACTATGGTTAACCTTTTCTCAGATCTCTGCAGGGTGAATCCAGACAGCTAGCTAGACTATCTGTCCAATCTGAATTTTTTCTCTCGCACAACTAAAACAACCTTTGAACGTACACATGTTCCACCAAAACAAGTTCCTTCCCGAGGCTATTTTGCGGAGAATGGGTGTTGTCCGAGCAAGGTAGGGGGGTAGGAAGTAGGGAAGCACACACACACACACACTTTACGCCCTTGGCCCGATTTGGTGTCGCCGCTGGTGTGATCCCATTACATCCCATGTTCTAGTATTTAACATTAACCAATACTCTTTCCATTACTTTCAATTTCAGTTATGAAGAGTATAAGGAGACAGCAGACTGGTTGCTGGCCCACATAGAGCAGCGTCCTAAAGTAGCCATCATCTGTGGTTCAGGCCTAGGAGGTCTGGCTGACCTGCTGGCTGACAAGATTGCGTTCCCGTATAAGGATATTCCACGTTTTCCCACCAGCACTGGTAAGTTGTCTCTGGCTTTTTATTTAAAACCTTAAAAAAAAACCTTAAAAAGTGTACTGTACATAAGCATACGAGCAGCTGCTGATACTGTACTGTATATGTGCTGTGCAGTGCCGGGCCATGCCGGTCAGCTGGTGTTCGGGAGGCTGCAGGGCCGTGAGTGTGTCTGCATGCAGGGGAGATTCCACTTCTACGAGGGCTACAACATACACACTGTAAGCTACAGTACAAAGTAAAATGAAGTAGTATATAGTTTATGAAATACTGCTCGTAAACAACTTTAGGAATGAACTGTTTTTTTTTTATGTGTTTAAATAAAACAAGATTAAAAGTCGACTACCATACTATTAGTTGTGTGATGCTGTACAGTACTTATGATGCTAAGGTCAGCATGCTAACATGCTCACAGTGAAAACGCTGAAATGCTGATGTTTCAGGTTCACCGTCTAAATATGCTAACTAGCACTAAACACAGAGTAAAGCTGAGGCTGAAGGGGGTGTCATTATTCCAAAGTATTGGACAAATTGAAATCTTGACCTGATGATAGTGCCAGAGGAAACGATAAGGGGTCACCAATTTTATTATTACAGAGCCTTGTTAATTACTCGATTCAGATTGGCCAATCGCGGCATTCTATGATCTCTTATTTCTGTATAACAGACCGTTTCTAAGTATAACAGACCATTTCCATGGACGGAGTTCTCATCATAGACTCTGGCAGACCATTGTTCAATCAATAAATCAATAAAATCATTTTTTTAAATCAACATTTGGGCTCTTACGGAGCTCATAACGCTGATCAGCGGATCAAAAAGGAAAGAGAGGGTGAAGGAAACAGGAAGTGCTAACAGAGCAAATAGCAACAGTGCAAACACAGCATTAGTTAGCTCCATGGTTAGCTCACCCACAGTGGCGACATGGCTCAGGCTGGAGAGTGGTGCTCATCAGTGGTAAAGTTAGCCGTCCCGACCGGTCGCAAGCGCTAACCTCTGTATGTAATAAGCCGTGATAAGTCTTCAGGCTGATGCAGGACCCCTCCGCTTTGGGTTCTGCATCACCCTGTCTGGGTTCTAATTCGCAATAATGACTGGCACGCTCTACATTATCCCTTACCTATTACTTATAAGGGCTGCACGATGTGAGGAAAATATGCAGTAACCTTGATGAATATCGTGATAACGATATTACTTGCGTTAAGTAAACATGTATTAAAGTGTACTCAGTTCTGCTTTTAGTATACTGGTAAAATACAACAAATTGCTTGTTGAATTAAAACAAATGAAAGGAAATTATTTCCAACATTCTTTTATTAAATAAAGTGAACATTGAACTGAACACAAAAAGGCACCAATAAAAAAAAGACAGTTACATTTTAAAGTGCAGTTTTCTACTGATACTGATACTTTTTTCAGCCTTTATTTTGATAGGACAGCAGGAGACATGGAAGGGGAGAGAGAGGGGGGAATGACATGCAGCATAGGGCCGCGTCGAGGAGTAAACCTCTATATATGGGCGCCCGCTCTACCAACTGAGCTATCCGGGCGCCCGATACTGATACTTTTAACTAACTCGAAAAATCCCTTAGTGTCTTCCGCAATGTTTTTACTGCCCTATTACTTATTATTATTATTGTTATTATTATTATTATTATTATTATTATTATTATTATTATTATTATTATTATTACAGTTCATCCTGAGGGTGACATCTCATGGTAATCCATTCAATAGCTGTTGAGATATTTCAGTCTGAACCAGAGTGGTGGATCGACCACTATTGCCATCCATGCCGCTAGCATGGCTAAAAACATAATAATGTGTGTTCTGTATCTCAGAATGACATGGTGTATTGGACTTGTCGACTTCGGAATGACATTGATTCAATAATTATTCAAATTCATTTTGAATGATATCCATGTGAACACTATTTGGTGCAGAGATGCAGACATTTCCACTTGTTACTACTCTAAGTTGTCGTGTGAGCAGCTTTGTGTCTCAGTTTCTGTCACAAGTCACTTGCTTCAGCATTTTGAAACCTTGCTGATGTGAATGATATACTATACACTGTATAGTATACAGTATAACTGAACAGACGCTGCCAGTTCAAAATCTGAGTTTGTCGACCACTTTGAGAAAAACATTGACTGCTTCTGCAGGTGTAGGCCTAATCTTTAAACCATGGACATGTACAAACACTTTGTTATTCTTGTCATGGAGGGAGCCTCTCTACAAGACACACAGTTCATTGTGTGCCACATCTCTTTATTATTATATTATTATAAGTTCAAATTGGAACATTGGCCTAGTGATAAGTGTAAATACAGCAATTGTAACCAGTGCTTATATCAAACTGCCTGTAAAATTGATTTATTTTTGAAAATGTAACAACTCAACAGCTCAAACCTGACTTTCTTTCATAATGGTTTTACATACAAGAAAACTATTTTCAGAGACACTTCTCAATCATAATTTTGTATTATTATTTATTTATTATTATTATCAAGTTTTGTAAAATTGTTACACAACAGACCATAATAACTCACAACAAACAATTAACAATTAACTTTGTGTCTTGAATGATCAGCTGCAGAATCGTGATGAAAGTAAGAAAACCACCCAGTGAATATGTCAACCAGTCAATATGGGACTGGCCTTTGGCCTCTGGAGACACACTGTATCCTGGTTTTGTTTATTTTATTACCAAATGTGATGTGACATCTCCACATAAAATGATCAATATAACCCAACTGAATCATAAAATTCAGTTTCATACTTACAGTAATAGAAAGGCAGACGCATTATGACCGTCCTGTAGCCTGTTGGGACTTTAGACAGGGACATAATGTATGAAATGGCTCCAATTGAATCACCATAAACTGAGCTGAACTCAAAAAGATTCCACCCAAGCATACTAAGGTACATTTACCAAGAAAAGACAATATATATTACAAATATGCTATCTTGGCAAGCTGAACAACATACTTAACTAATCACATGAGATGAGACAGTTGTACATTTTATTTCCAAATTGTATATATTTTAAATATTGCTTGTGTAGTATTCTATTATTATTTCATGTATATTGTTTCCTATTATTTAATATTTAATGTTTACTCTGTATGTGTGCCGTGTGTCTGATATTTTGCTGCTGCAACACCGTTATTTCCCTTTTTTTTTTGGGATCAATAAAAATCTATCGATCTATCTATGAGAACCAGATTGTTTTAGCCACACTAGCAGTGTAGCTGTGGATAGCAATGTCAGTCTGTCTGCAATTTTAATTTATCCAATTTATGGCCAAATATCCTGCAAAACTAATAACAAACCCATCAGTCTCAGCTGTACTTTGTAGTAAGCGCTAAATAACAAGTGTTAGCATGCTAACACACTAAACTAAGATGGTTAACATGGTAAACATTAGGCCTACACCTAAATGTAAATGCTAGACTTGAACATGTAAGAATGGTCATTGTAGGCATGTTAGCACCCTGGCGTTAGCATTCTGTTTGACTTTTGCTCTCCCTCATCAGGTGACATGAATAATCATTGACTAAAAACAAGCCTAACTCAGGCAAAAATGTATTGCCACCCAAGAGCCTTTTGGCAAATAATTTAACCCTCCTGTTATAATATCAGAAATGTAGGTTTCTTTTTAACCAAATTGTCAAAAGAAATAACATGGATGTTTCCATGCAACGCTCTTCACAAGTAAAATAACTGATCAGTTCACGACTTTCATTGAATTTGGGTGTTTTATTTATTTGTATTGCATTTGAATTATAATTTTTTAAAGAACATTGTAAAAAGTGACAAAAATGTCGGAAAAAGCTTCAAAAAAATGGGGGAAAAACAACAACAAAAACATCTCCAAAAGTGTTGAACAAATCAACAAAAACATCGATAAAAATGACAAAAAAACTCGGAAAAGCACCAAAAGTGTGGAAAAAGAAGGCCAAAACCTTGAAAAAAAAGGTTTTAATTTTAAATTTTGACCCAGAAAAACAAAAAGCTGCACGGTCGACTGGAGGACAACACAAAGTCAACTCTTTATTAACAGCGCCATGCTACAGTGTAAGTACTAGTATGGACAGTCCTGCTGTTACATGTGCAGCTTACTGTGCTTAAATTTCATCCCTAACAAAGCCAAAAGTCAACTTACAACACAGTCCACCATTATAATATGAAAATCTCTTATCAAACGGGCCAATGTTGCAAAATGACAGCACTGACCTTATCAAGAGACCAGGGCAAAACATCTCTGAACTTACTAGCAAAACACTTTCACAGGCAATTCAAGCTGTAGAGAAATGGGAAACAGAAAAAGCAATTTCCAAACGCGACTGCAGTGAGAAGTAACAACAGTCATTTACGGGCCATCAGCTGCCCTATAAAGGTTAGTACAGAACCCGACTGTTTATGCACAGTTCAACAAGGGCCTACAGTAGTAATAAGAATCCTAGTGTCTACTGACAGAAGCTGACCCTTTTAAATTATTGGCTTCTCATGTGATGCATTTTCTCCTCTGTTGTTCTCAGGTGACCCCTATCTTGTAACTCCCATTTGTGATCATCTGATATACGTCAAAAAGCAATAAAAACAACAACAGTATCTTTCTCTGAAGCATAGCATGTTTGTCACTCCAGGTGACGTACCCAGTGCGAGTCTTCTTCCTGCTGGGCGTGGAAACTCTGATTGTGACAAACGCGGCGGGGGGACTCAACGGCAGCTACGATTTGGCAGACATCATGCTCATAAAGGATCACATCAACATGCCAGGCTTTGCAGGGCAGAACCCGCTTTGTGGGCACAATGATGACAGGTACAGTACTAACACCAAGGCAGGACTATGAAAGGGAAACTTCGTGCATCTGTATCTTACGTCCCATTCATTCTTTAATTTCTTACCTCCAGGTTTGGAGTGCGTTTTCCTTGCATGTCGGATGCCTACGACCGTGAGCTGAGGGCTCTGGCCAAGCAAACAGCAAAGGAGCAGGGCTGCGACGGCTTCCTGCAAGAAGGGGTTTACTGCATGCTGGCTGGACCGTCATTTGAGACCATTGCGGAGTGCAGAGTACTGCAGATGCTGGGAGCGGATGCTGTGGGTCAGTAAAGCTCTCTCGTGCTCACTTAAATGGATACTGATGTGTGGCGGGACAGCCTCTCAACAGTGCATCTACAACAGTGTAGTAGGGATAGTTAAATGAATATGAATTCATTTTTCGAATAACAACATATATTTTGCTCAATTATAGATACAAACAGCATTTGCATTTTGCAGTAGGATTCCCCCTGGAATGGGAAGCGAAAGCAGCATGACTTGCCAAAATGTAAACAAATAGGCTATAATAGATTAGAATAGCTAGAATAGGTTTAGCATCAGTTTTTAGACAGTTAGTGAGATTCCTCCTCAATAACCTTTTACTTTCAGTTTTCAGTAGAATTGTCGGGCATTGCAGGATAAAGCTTGACTGATTTTTATGTCATGATCAGGGCCTGAAACGCCCGACCACGTGCCAAATGCGGGTGAATTTGTATCCATTGGCAGGTGAAACTGACAATGGTAGGTCAATGAGAATTGAGTGATTCATTAGTTGTTTGTTGCCACTGTTGTTCTTTCACCAAGTCCGTTATTTCCTTGGATTTGAGCTCTAAAATGTGGCTGCACATTACTGGGGTAGAGAGGCAGGCTGAAACAAGCCACCAACAAATACATTAGGATGATTCAAAGAAAAGTAAAATAAGACGTCATTAATTAAATAGATTTTGTTAAAAACTCGGCAGCACTTAAATGGGTATTCTTTTTTTTTTTTTAAAGATCATTTTTTGGGGCATTTGTAGGCCTTTAATTCCACAGGACAGATGAAGACATGAAAGAGGAGAGAGGAGGGGAATGACATGCAGCAAAGGAATTTGTGGAGGAGTAAACCTCTATATATAGGGGCGCCCGCTCTACCATCTGCCACTAAATGTGTATCTATTTAGATTTACTTTTCTTTCTTTTTTCGAAAGTGGGGTTCAAATACAGAGCATGTTTTTTTATTCGATTCATTTAGGTACATGCTTGAAACAGACTTCTCCCCTCTGTCTAGGTATGAGTACAGTGCCAGAGGTGGTGGTGGCTCGTCACTGTGGCTTGCGTGTCTTGGGTCTCTCCCTCATCACCAACAACGTTGTGTCCGATTATGACAGCGTTGAGAAGGCAAACCATGAGGAGGTGCTGAAGACCGCCCAGCACAGAACCCAGGACCTCCAGAGGCTCGTCAGCCACCTCATCGCCAAGATCTAGTACCTTCATCACAAATCTGCAGACAAAAAAACATGTCCAGCCTCCCCATTTATGGCATTGGTGAACAATCCTAGCTTTGAGGTTAAAAAATGTTTTTGGTGCAGATGGTAAACTGGTCAAGTATGTGTGGATAGGTTATAACTTGTTTGGGTATTGTATAGTATCATGGTTAACTGAGGGAGTGCGTGAAATGTTTTTTGAGGTAGAGCAGAAGCAGAAGAAAGAAGTTTTTTTGAGAATGTCAATATGCCACTTGTAATAGCTGCAAATGTCCACTAATATTGACTATTGTATGTGTCTTTTGCAACGCTCTTCACAAGTAAAATAACTGATCAGTTCACGACTTTCATTGAATTTGGGTGTTTTATTTATTTGTATTGCATTTGAATTATAATTTTTTTAAAGAACATTGTAAAAAGTGACAAAAATGTCGGAAAAAGCTTCAAAAAAATGGGGGAAAAACAACAACAAAAACATCTCCAAAAGTGTTGAACAAATCAACAAAAACATCGATAAAAATGACAAAAAAACTCGGAAAAGCACCAAAAGTGTGGAGTTAAGTATTCTTAACAAGTTCAAAAACGATGCTCGTGCATTTCCTGTATTTCACCTCTATGAGGCAAAAAAAAAAAAGAGGCTGGTAAAAAGCCTGTGTGGCTAAAATCCACTTGCCGCAGTGGCTGGTGGCTAAAAAAGTTAAACTTCAGGCCCTGGTCATGATTGAGGCCCGGGACATTATGCCAAAAGAGATTTTCAGAATTGGGTCAATAGCTTTAATAATTTTGTATCATAAAACGAAACAACTTTTAATTTTATCTGTACCTCCTTCCACGTTTTGATTAAGTTTATTTTGAACATTACATTACAATTTGAACAAAATTAAAAAAAATAAACGTACATTTCAGTACAAGCAAGAAAACCAACAAAACAACATACTCAGCAAACATATCTTTCAAAATGATTGTAAATGATTCAAATAAGCATTTCCATTTCCCCCTTTTTCTACTTTTCTACTCTAGTTATATACAAACAATGTAATTCATGATGCCTCCTCCTATACCTCCTTCCATTGAAATCCCCTTTTTTTAAACTTTGCATTTAGACCCAATGAGCTAATATGGCCCGTAATTTGTCAGTACAAATTCTCATTTTTTGTCATAGACACTTCAGACCAACCTTTTCATCTGGGTCTCCTCCCATTATTTATACAACCTCTGTTTTTTTTATAGAAGAAGGCTGACTTGTAATTTTCCACTGCTAAAACCTCTTGTTCTATTTCCACGATCTATTTAGATTTACTTTTCTTTCTTTTTTCGAAAGTGGGGTTCAAATACAGAGCATGTTTTTTTATTCGATTCATTTAGGTACATGCTTGAAACAGACTTCTCCCCTCTGTCTAGGTATGAGTACAGTGCCAGAGGTGGTGGTGGCTCGTCACTGTGGCTTGCGTGTCTTGGGTCTCTCCCTCATCACCAACAACGTTGTGTCCGATTATGACAGCGTTGAGAAGGCAAACCATGAGGAGGTGCTGAAGACCGCCCAGCACAGAACCCAGGACCTCCAGAGGCTCGTCAGCCACCTCATCGCCAAGATCTAGTACCTTCATCACAAATCTGCAGACAAAAAAACATGTCCAGCCTCCCCATTTATGGCATTGGTGAACAATCCTAGCTTTGAGGTTAAAAATGTTTTGGTGCAGATGGTAAACTGGTCAAGTATGTGTGGATAGGTTATAACTTGTTTGGGTATTGTATAGTATCATGGTTAACTGAGGGAGTGCGTGAAATGTTTTTGAGGTAGAGCAGAAGCAGAAGAAAGAAGTTTTTTGAGAATGTCAATATGCTACTTGTAATAGCTGCAAATGTCCACTAATATTGACTATTGTATGTCTTTTGCGAGAAGTATTGCTGTGATGATAGCACTGAATACAGTGCTATCATCACAGCAATACTTCTCACAACCCTGGATCCAGTTCCCATGAATCACAATCATGGAGAACTTATAGAATATATTTCTTACTAGGGGTGTCACGATTTTAAATCAAAATCAATTGAAATGAGCTTTTGATTTCAGTTTTCGAAATGAAAAACAGGATAGGCGATTCCCCCAGTATGTCTTTCTCTCTCCCCCCCTGCCTACTTGCACACGTATGAAAAAAACAAAACAACACACACAGCGTAGCTTACCCGGCCGGTAGCGTGCAGGTACACAGCCTAAGGTTAGCTTACCGGTAGCCTGCAGCTGCACACACTGAAACAACAGAACTGCAAAATCCTCCCACTTCCCTGAAGACAGCGGTGAGGTAACATTGTGCCTTACCCGTGACTTATGTACAACGAACCGTAAAGCACAAGGGCTCCAACGGGACTTCATGGTGCATTCTGGTGCCCCTCGTTAAACTCAGCGTGCATTTAATTGCACCTGATGAAGTCAAACTGTTGTTTTAAAGTACCTTTCTGCCATCTAGTGGCTCTAATTGTGGCATTACCGTCACCCCTGAAAAAAAGTTTAAACTGAAAATTGAATCGAACCGCGAACTTAAAGTCAAATCGCGACAACCCTATTTCTAACTTGTACACCAAGAGATCACAACACTGCAAAATCAGGGAGGGCTATAATAGCTGCTGCAATTTTCAATCTTCTCTGCACTGATGTGGAATCTCCTGCCAGGTCCCCTTAGCCGTCTAATTCATTAGAGCCGCAAAGGTCAGAGAAATCCTAGATCAGCAGTGCACCTCTTAGACCAGTTTTATTAGGCTTAACATCAAGATGCTAATAGAAGTCTTAAGGGGGAATTCCATTCAGAGTGAAGCCTTCCATCATTGTAACATACAATCTGGATCTGTTCCATACACAATAAACAGGGAAACTAATTCATTCATTCAAAAAGTAATTCATTTTAAGATGCACTACCGGGCATACATTTTTTCTTTTCTTCTTCCACATGTTTGTATTGACTAGACTGAATCTACTGGTCTATATATTTTGTGCTCAATTATATCATACAGTATTTACTGTATCCAGATCTCAGGTTAGACTCTAATTCACTTACAAGATAAACTTGATTGATCGATAGATTGATTTTCAAACCAAATGTTGTTGCTGTCAAATAAAAAGAAAACTGCAGATGACATTTGGACGCTGGTATTTTCTGTCATGGATGAGTACACATGTCTATATGTGTGTGTGTGTGTGTGTGTGTGTGTGTGTGTGTTTGTGTGAGGGGTCATGTCTCCAAAATCCATCGATATGGCTGTTTTCAAGGAGAAAAAAAGAGTTTCTCCCCATCAATACTGATCAGTGAACAGGGCGATATTTGCGAAAAGCAGGGAGATAGAAGAAAAACACACACACACACACACACACACACACACACCTCATCAACACATCCACTCTCTCTATCTTCAGCTTCATCCGCTCAATCCTTCACTTTAAACACACCTCAAACAGATGAAGACGCTGTGAGATTGAGATGAAGTGAAAATGACTGTTCCGTGCCCCGCTCCTTTCTGTTACATAATTCATCTGCATACAGCATGTAGAGGTGTAGCCCACTGAGGAGCTGAAATATTAATACAAATGAACCAGGCTGCCCGACAACACAAACACAACACCTTACTGGGCCGGATTGTATTTGTACATATTGGCACAGATGCCTCACAACTCAGCTTCACGGTGAAAAGTGAGATGTCTACAAGATATGCATGTGGGATGCAAATAACAGGCTCTCTGCTTTGAATAGAGGGAAGTGGTAAACCAGACACAAAAAGACAGACGATAGGAATGACTAAACAAATTAAGAGTGGAGAATGAAGTGTGTTTGAGTTGGCAGTCCCTGCAGGCTGGCAACAGGCCTCATCCGTAATGTAATGTTGATCTATCTATTGTTGCAGTGCCAACTGAGCCCAGAGCTCACTATTGATTATTCTAGGGTGAAAAGAGAAACTGAGGAAATAGAGCGGAACAGCTCTGCTGAGTTTACACTCTTGAACACTGTCACACACACACACACACACACACACACACACACACACACACACACACACACACACACACACACACACACATTAGCTGTTCTTTTGCGCTGTCATGTACCTGAGCTCACACAGTCTATATGAGACATCAGAGCTCCTGTTAGTGAATGTGACTTTTGCAAGCATACCAAATAGCGTCAGTGAAGGGAATGTCTCCGCTGACTTTCACACGCTGCCTCCAAAAAGGAGTTTGGCTGCCAGCAGTGTGTCAGCACTGTACCGTACCAGCATGCAGAGTAGATCTGGAAAATGACTGTTCCACCTCAGAGAAGATGTGACAGGTCAAGTTGAACAATGCATCTATGTGCATGATGATGCCAACTTGATTTGTCCGGATCATCTTCATTATTCGCAGACACTGCCTCAGCTTCGGCTGGGGCAACCTTGATTTTATAGCAGTGGTTCCCAGCCTTTTTGGTCACAAAACAGCTCTGTCTGATGAACTCACTAACCCTTCATCGATTCACAATGTACGTACCCAAATGTATAACACTATTCATTACATAAAAGTGAATATTGTTAAGTTTTTTTTATACAATTGACCTGTCCATATTTAGGTTGGTTTGTTCAGCAATGTACTACTACTAGCCTACTAAGCTGCTAGTATGCCTGCTTAGAGTGAAGCTGAATATTCAAACATTTATCCATTACTTTTAGCTAACTATTTCAACCATTTATCCAGTACTACTTATAACTAATCATCATCATGAACTGTTTAGCAATTAGTCTAGTTTTAGCTATTTCATTCTACCATTTATTCATTACTTTCAGCTACCTGTTTAAACCTCTGTGCTCGCTTGCTAACTAGTTTTCTTTTCGTATGTTTTCTTGTTAAATCATAATTTTTTTGACCAAATACAACTGGTTTTTAAACAACTTATGGCACAGTTGATTACGTAGAACTTGCTCTTTTCACAGCAGATGTGTTGACATTTTATAACAGCAGGTGTAATTACTAACATTAGTTAATAATCCTCAATCACACATAGTTCTCTTAACACACTAGAGTCAATTGAAAGATATTATAATTTTCTTTTTCTTCTTTGTTAAAAAATATGTCTTTTTGCCGATTTTATTCAACGGAAGGACACTGCTTCTAGGGATACTTGCCCTCCTGCTCATTACAATCATATTACTTCATCCTGAATATTATCACATCTTGCAGTAAATGAGTTGAAGAAATATATATGAGTACCTTTTTTTTTCATCCTCATTCTCTTAATAGGATCTGTGGAGTAGCCTGCCCCTTTGCACAGCAGACTGGCCATTAATGAAAAAGTTCTTTTTACCTTTTTTTTTCCAGAATTTACATTCATTATGTGGGCTAATCACTGCTGACTGGAGGCAGTGTGGGAAATGTGATTAGTGTGTGAGCTCTAATTAAGTCTGTGAAGCCTCATACACTGGCAGACAGGCTCGGGGAGCTGCACGCTTAGATACACACACAGATGTAGGAAGGAACACACTTGGACTGCTCACACACATGCATTTCACGTGCATGCATAGATGTGATTATTCACGCACGCACACACACACACACACACACACACACACACGCACACGCACACGCACACGCACGCGCACGCACACACACACACACACACACACACACACACACACACACACAATCTACTGTAAAGCATGATGATGCAACAAAAAACTGCTCACTATCTGCATCTTTCCCATCTTTCCCTCACACAGAGGCTACACACACATCAGTCTGTCCACTGCAGTGCTATCACACCACCAGATCAAGCTTGAAAGCACGTGCGCACACACACACACACACACACTCTCTCACACACACACACACACACACACACACACACACACACACACACACACACACACACACACACACACACATGCACACACAGAAAGAGAGAGAGAGAGAGAGAGAGAGAGAGAGAGAGAGGTTGACTCAGATGGTTGTGGTCGGCGGCAATGCGCCCCCAGCGGCAGTGCCGCGGTGCTGCCGCTCCTGCGCCGGCGTTAAAAAGCGGCGGGCGGCGCGCAGGGGCCACAGTGTGGGGTGTGTTTGAACAAGAGACACAGAAAAGTTAGTAGCGGATTTTTCTGGCGTCTGACCTGCAGCAGCATCCGTCGAAAGCATCATGGCAAACAAAGCACAGCAGCCTCCTCACCTGCACCTGGCCGAGGTCACCGCGTCCCAGTTCCTCGACATTTGGAAACATTTCGACGCTGACGGTAGGACACTTTTTTTTTTTTTACCTTCCTAAAAGTTATTCCAAACTCAAAATGTGAAGTAAGATGATTGAATGAAACATATGCAGCCGATTGAAGGACCGACAATAATAGCCTAATTATACAGGATGCATGAAAAAAAAAATTGAAATGTATCCTCCTACAATAGAGTAAAACCGTTGTCAAGCTTAGAATAACAGACATTAATACCACATTAATACACAAAAGTGTGTCGTTCTGGGATGTTAAAGCGAGTAATTAGGAATATTAGGATGGAAAAATACATAATGTAATATAGGGTTCTGTAATCTCAATTTTGCTCTGCTATTTTAGGAATATTCTATTATAAGAACTATTATTATAGGAACTATGTTGTTGTAGTGATAATATTCTTTGTCATCGGATAAGTCCCATGTGTGCTAGGAGATAAAGTATCCAAAAGAGACGTTTTCATGCTAAGGAGCTGATATCGGAGCTGATATTTTGGATATAGAAGATCACTGCAACCCTTATAAAAGTTCTGTTAAATAAACCTGAAATAAAAATAAAAATAAATAATAAAAGTTCGACGTTTTTCGAATGAATTTCTGATGTGATAAACCCCTCCCGGCACCACGTGGTATGAGTTTATTTAATTTAATTTTCGATTGAAATGCACCTAGGCAGATGCATTATTTCTCATAAAAAAGCGTTCTAAAATAATTCATATAATTACTTAAAGACTATATATCACATATTCAATGAGCCATAAACGCTGAATAAGTCGAAGTTTAAGTTGATGCAGCCGTTATTCCTCTGTCAATTTAGTGTCATTTTCCAACAATGAAGCATTTGATTTAAACAAGCAATGATCGTGCTATATTTCAATCAATGCATCATTTAATTACAGAGTCTTTAACCTAATCATTGGCAGTTTGGATAAGTAACTGGGGCAGTGGTGGCCTAAAGGTTAAAGAAGCGAGCGACTGCTTGTCCCACCCTCATTACCACCATTGAGGTGCCCTTGAGCAAAGGCCCTTAACCCCAACCGCTCCAGTGGAGCTGCTCATTGGCCAGCAGGTCAGACTGTGGTTGTACTGGGCAGCTTCCAGATATGAATGTGGAACTGTGTATATATAATGTGACAGGTCGTCGTTTTCGAATGAGAAATGTTTTTCAATCGACTTAATAAATAAAGGTTAAAAAAAAAAACAGATAAAAACTGGCTCTGCCTGATGCTCTCTTGGTATTGATATCGGTTTCCAATCATCATGAGCAGTGTCTCAGGCGTGTTACGCAGTGGAAGTGTCCTGGGTATAAAATGGACTCATGTGATACTGATGTGATAAGGCTATCTGTCAACATGAAATCGTCCCATGTACTAATTTATTCAGCGACCCCCTCCTCCTCCTCCTCCTCGCCCACATTCTGTTCTCAATCTCGATCAGTGTCTTTTCATCCGTCCTGTTTATCTCCGTACAGATTTGTCAGCTCAGTCTGTCTCTCTCACTCTGCAAATATCTCTGTGTGCATAGCAGTATGACATGGGACAGGTTTCCTTTTTTTTTTTTTCTTCAACAAATTCATCAGGCATGTCACTGCTGTGGCTTCCATAGATATGGAAGCCTCTTATAAGGTCTAATTATGGAAATCCTTTTCTGTGGATTAAGGACACTTTGTCAACTGATAAAAGTGCCGATGAAACCCATTTGAGAAGCATTGGATACACTCAAAAGTCCACATTAGTCAACCTAAAAAAGGAGACAATTTTTGTTTTTTCTTTAAACCCTTGAGAGTCAGACTAGGACATATAAGTGATCACTCTGATGTAAAAAATAAATAAATAATAATAATACACCTGCAAACAAGGTGAGTGTGTTGCACCTCTTTGTTTTACACACATACTCCTGGGAAGTCAATCGTTATTGTAATGTGTTTTGTTGCCTGCACACACTGATATTAATTCCACAGGGAAATCAGGGCAGAATGGGGAGTTGGGGTGGAGGTGCTCAGCAGCTGAGCTCCTCAACATGAACCATGTGCAGACAAAGTTGTCATAACTGTGTTTAAGTCCTTATGCTGAGGTACTTTACATATTGTGCTTTGCAATGAGCCACTTTGCAAATCAAATACAAACAGTGTGCATCAACCGATTTGGCTACAGTGTTTGATTCCTGCTCTCATTACTTGGAGTGTCTTCTGGCTTGGCAGAAAAAAAGGAGAGCTAATTTGTTTGCTCAGATTGAGTAAACATCTCTTAAGATGCAGATAAAAATACACAGGAGGCAATGCATCTAGAGATGATGAAACCACATATTCCCCTGTTGGCCCAGGATCACATCTCATCTGGATTGCGTCTCTCGCAGCTCCTGCGCTCTGTGTCCCTCTCATCTTTCTCTGCTGTTTCTGTCAGGCCTTTCTCAATTCAATCACTTCAAAGCTGAAAAGGGAAACAACTGCAGTTTTTCTTTTGCTAATTATAGACCACTTGCTGTCAATTATTTTTTTATTAACCTGGATATGGAAATTTGGAATATTAAGCAAAATCCACTTCCTGAATGACCCTGTTATCTCAACACAAACTATTTGAATAGGCATGGGCAGCCTTTGAAAGGCAAATAGACTTTATATAGGCTTTAAATATGCACGTAGTGCCCACTTTGAGAGTTTTCCTCTGTTGCAGTTGAATTTTAGAATCAGAACCAGAGGAGTGAAGCGTCTTTGCCAGCATCTCCTGGGACTATAATGACGCAGTATCCAAAAGAGTGTGCATTTGGGCCAAAAGTGGTTTTGTAAACCTTTTATCTTGCTGGTTGGTGCATGTTTTAAGCGCTTGTGCAGGGAGACTTAAGTATATGAAAGTAGGTTGGTAGGAGCACTCTCATTACGACATATACAACTAGTTGTTTGACATTTAAATTGAATGATGTGGAAGTGAGTTGAAGTCAGCCATAAAACGTATCTGCTGGCAGTGATTATTATTATTTATTTTTTTACATCTTCACACTAATATGGCTTCATTGACATTCAGTGTAACTAGGGAGAGAGGGTTCATTTGATGGATTTGGGACAGTTTACTGCAACATGGACACACTGTAATTAGGCTGCAGCACATATAACATTTCATAGAATAACCATATGGTACCCTAAACATATTGTTGTGGCTTAGAGGCTGATTGGAACAGAAACTACTTATCCTACATCTGAAGCATAGTACAAACAGATGCTCCCTTATGCACAAATATATTGGGGTGTATGTTATTGAAAGTATGACAGCGCTCCGGCATAATCTAATCCGAAATCTATTTTTATTGTCATGGTATTTGCTTTGCAGTTAATCACATCTTACTCTGTTTAATTATCAAGCAGGCCATTTCTCTCCAGAGTCCTAAATGTCAATAAGACCCACAGGAGGGAGGCTCGATAGCAGCAAGGCATTTTACTGTCCCACTTACTGTAACAGCGGAGCTTGTATTCATGAGTTTTGATAACATCACTAAGGAACATATGCATCCACACACACACACACACACACGCGTGCACACACACACACACACACACGCGCACACACACACACACACGCACACACACACACACACACACACACACACACACACACACACACACACACACACACACACACACACACACACACACACAGGAATGTCCATGCATAGAACAAGATGCTAAGATGTTGGTTGGATAGGGAGAGGGAGTTAGATAGAAGATGACAGAAAAAGACGGCGAGTTAGAGGGAGAGGAGGGGAAGTGGATGGCATAATAATCTTTGTTAGTGTTTAATGAGGCAGCCCTGCCTTCCAGGGTTTTATTGAAGCAGCTAGTCACATCGTTTGGAGCCATCTGTCCAGCCATTCAGCATGCTTGTTGATAGAATATTGGCACGGTTTCACAGAATACCTGGGTGAAGCGGGTATACTCATTTGTCCTCTGAATAGGTACTGTCAGGGCAATAGAGCACCAGGAGTAAGTGAAATAAGGTAAGAAGAAAAAAATCCAAAAATTAGCTGTTCCCAAGTTACATTTGTCACCACAGAATCCAAAAATAATATAATGGACATCATCTTAGGACAAGCACCGTTTGACAAAAGTGTCACTCAGTCTGTCAAATGATTGACAGGCTTTCAGTAAAACAAGGTTAAGACATTGAAAAATTTCAGTTAAGTTCCTCACGACAAAATATCATCACTTTCACAAATCTAGATGATCTTAAAAAAACAAATTCAGGCATAAAATTGTCACAGTACACTGTTATCCATATTGATTTGTCCCATTTGCCAAACTCCCTGCTGAAGGCAGAATTGATTTCCATGTAATAAAAGAAGCTGCCTGAGGCTCATCACCTTTAAAATCCTAGAAAAACTATTTGCCATGCAGTACAGAGCTTCTCCTTGCGTACAACCCTGTGAACACAGTATTTGAGGAGTGATCAGTTTGCATCGTATCAGTCAATAGTCTACTCTGTTGAGCCAGAGGGGAAGGAAAAACGTTACTGGTAAAAAGCTCATGTTTGAATCAATACTGTGGCAAAACTGAGCCATGCTGGGATCTGTTTGACACCATGACACTATCACCACATCAGCGCTGATGGGTTTTTTGCATGTCAGCAATACTGAAATAAGCCCTTTGTGGTATGTTGCAATGACATAGGTTTATGGTCTGTCTGTCTCCCAGGAAATGGCTACATTGAGGGGAAGGAGCTGGAGAACTTCTTCAGGGAGCTGGAGATGGCCCGGAGAGGAGCAGGGGTGGTGAGTTCAAGGACTAGAGATTAAACACAGATACACATACTGAACACATAGGGGTGTCACGATTCTTCAAATCCACGATTCGATTTGACTTTCGAATTTAAGGTCACGATTTAATATGATTTTAACATTTTCTTTTCAGCAGTGACGGCAATGTCACAATAAGAGCTAGATGGCAAAAGGGTACTTTACAACAGCAGTTTGAGTTTTGTGTAATGTAAAGTGTAATTGAAAGCACCATTAGTGTACCGAGATGTACATGAACGCACCACAAAGTTTTAAAGATTTAAAATCGAAATTGACCACACAGGTTAAACTTGTATTGAGAACAAAATTTGAGTAGCTACCAAGGAACAAAAGAGGAACGGATGAGGAACTAACTGCTAGTAAACCATTAGTTAATGAGTAGCCTAACTCCTTATCAAATCTTATACAGTAGCTAATGATTAGTTTTTGATTAGTTAATGATTAGTTAATTGAGAAATGATTGAGAAATGAATAAGGAACAACTTGATAATTGATGAATTGTTATTCCCTAATAATTTATAATGGATGACTTTATACTGTAGTAGATCATGATTGTGAATACTGTTACTAGGTTGTCCCTTATTACTTTAACACAGGACTGTAGTTAAGTCCACCTTTGTTGAGTCCAAGACAAGTCCAAGACCAGAACTAGTCGAGACGGAGTCCAAAATGGTTTGAGTCCAAGTCAAGACTGAGTCCAAATGAGAGACAGTCAAGACCAAGAAAGAAAGGATCCAATTAGGCCATATTATTTACTTTAAGTATAACAATTTAATTTAAACACATAGCATAAAGCTAAAGTGCAACTTTATATTTTATATGTTGAGTCTTTTTATTCTGGTGTAACAAGAACATTCTGGACTGCCAATGGAAAATGTAACAACACACATGTCACAAAAAAAAAACTGACATGTTCCCATTCTTGAATTTATTACTTGTCCTGTATAATCCAGAGTGCAGTGCTGTGTCTGTGGCCAAATTGAAAATGATTGATACCTGATAATTAAGGTATATGACGCAGACAGGCGTATACCAGGCGACCAATCTCGATGCCTGTTCTTGATGGATTATGAATTAAATCAATACCTGTTTTCTGAACAAGCACACTTCATCAATGGTTTGGTCAAGACGAACTAGAATATTTGGCGAATCCAATGACGAGTCCGGTACAAGTCTGAGTCCAAATATCAAAGAGTCCAAGACAAGTCCGAGACAATAGAAAAACGTTTTGAGTCCGGACTTACTGTGTACTTTTACTTCAGAGGAAAACATTGTACTGCTACATGTACCTGACAGATAAATGTTACTGGTTACGTTGGAGATTCAGATTTTAATCTCAAAATATCACAATTAAAATATGATGCGTTACTATTCATGAAACTATCCAACATTATATTAAAGTTGAAAGCTCCACCTTGAACAGACGTAAGATAAATGTAAATACTTTGGGCTGATATAATGCCTCTCTTTTCACTTTAATAGTTTTACTACTGCCAATACAAACATCCCTAGTTAGAGAAAGCAAGACGCTGTTCGCCTGGGGCCCCCAAATCATTATATTATTATATTGAACATTTCAGTTAATCTAGTCTCACAAACACCACTGACTTTACATAACATTTTGTCTGATATATCTTATCATTATCTGATGAAAAACACAGCTGCCTTCTGACAACATCATCCTCACTTCACACCTGTCCTGCTACATACAGACAGACACGCGAACTAAGCAGACAACTGTTTCCGGCGGTAATAGGGCTGAAAATTGATTAAAATATTTATTCGCAATTAATAGCATGATTGTCCATAGTTAACTCGTGATTAGTCTATATCCACAATTCCGCCAGATTTCACTCATTTAGGCCCGATGTCCGTTACCTTGGGCTTTCTTTGTGTTGACATTTTAAACTGCGGCCGATTTATGAGGACTATGGTTAACCTTTTCTCAGATCTCTGCAGGGTAAATCCAGACAGCTAGCTAGACTATCTGTCCAAGCTGAGGTTTCTGTTGCACGACTAAAACAACCTTTGAACGTACACGTTCCTTCCCGAGGCTATTTTGCAGAGAGCTGTTGCTCTGTACAGCGCCTAGCGCTGCCCAAGACGATTGTGATTGTTTTAAAGAAATGCCAATGAACTAGAGCACGTTTCTCTCCCATCCCTTTGCTTGGCCAGCTCCAAGATGACGTTATCTTCTGCTTAGAAGTGCTGAATTTACAGCACAGCAACTTAATAAGATATAGTGTCTGGCTTTTGGTTAATACGATATAGTGTCTGCAAAAAATTCCCTTTTATTGAGTTTCCTTTTTGCAAAATGCTCTGAGTGAATTTAAGCTTTGTTTTTATTGTAAAGGGTAGCCATGTGGAAGAAGTGAAGCCAGCGTTATGCCAGTGTTTTTTTCCTTCCATAACCTTTATTGTGTGGTTGTTTAGTTTCATTTAGATTTTGCTAATATCCAACACTGTCCAAACTGCTCCAAATTCCAAATGTCAAGTTCACTGGGTACCCAGGAAGCCAAGTGTAAAGTAGATTGTATGAACCGTTCTCGAGATATTTGAAAGACAAAACACACACACACACACACACACACACACACACACACACACACACACACACACACACACACACACACACACACAGAGGATCCTAGATTTATAGTTAGATCAAGGAATTACCTATTACGAATTCATCAATTATCAAGTCATTCCTGATTCGCTCCTCACTCTTTTCTCAATTAACTCATCATCAATAACTACTGTATAAAATTAGATTAGGAGTTACTCATTAACTAATGGTTCACTAACAGTTAGTTTCTCAATCGTTCCTCATTTGTTCCCTGGTAACTACTCAAATGTTGTGGCCCTTATTGTAAAGTGTTACCATGTTTTCTAGGACCCTTCAAACCCCACATTCAGAGAAAAGATGAAGGAGTTCATGCAGAAGTTTGACAAGAACAAAGATGGACGAATTGAGATGTCAGAGGTAAGGCCTCGAGGTGCTTCTTGTATTATGTTTTTTATAAGCAATAGAATATTGACATGTTGGGAAATATGCTTATTCGCTTTTTTGCCGAGAATTAGATGAGAAGATTGACACCACTCATATAGTCATATCCAGCAGCTGGCTATCTTAGCTTAGCATAAAGACTAGAAACAGGGGAAAACAGCTTTCTGTCTGCTTTCTATGGTGGGTGACAAAAAAATGCAAAAAGAAAAAGCTAAGATAATTCAGGGCCAGAGGAATACAGTAGAAATGAGAGGCTTCAGAGGCTTGGTCAATACTCCAATCGATTACATAAATACAGTCTTTTTGATGGTCTCAGTTGAGCGTCAGTTTGGGATATTGCTTTCCCTCGATTTTACCATTTTGGGAGCATGATTTGAAAGAGATGCGAGATGGAGGGCTTCTGCAATACCAATAAGTTGTTAGAGAGGGGTTCAGAGTGAAAATCAGGTGCAAAGGTTTTGTCTGAACTAAAAACTTCAAGCAACATGAGAGAATAAGTGAAATGGTTTGTTTGTGAAATAAATAAATAAAAATCTAATTCAGGCATAGCCCGGCTTCTGAGGTCGCGGCTCTCTATTATTTATGTACAAGTTGCTCATTTGAAGCTTTGCAGACCAAAAGCTCCCCAGTCTCCATTTCTTCTTCTCTCCCAGCATATCAATTCCGCCATCTTGTGTTCTCACCACTTCCTTTTTACTGTCATTTCTCTCTCTAGCTGGCCCAGATTCTCCCAACTGAAGAGAACTTTCTGCTCTGCTTCCGAGAGTTTGTCAGCTCCAGTGCTGAGTTTATGGCGGTAAGCGTGTGTTTCTGAGTGTACTAGGATGGGCCAGTATATTTTTTTTAATGCAGAGCTGCTGTCCTCCCTTGCCACACTCATCGTCATTTGATCCGTTCTTTGCATTCTTGTTTTTCACTAAGAAAAACACACTGGACACACTGCAACCAACCGTACAATATAGACCAGAGTCAGTCATCCATGGAGGAGAGACAGCCTGCATATTCTCATTCCTGCCTACCAGCTAATTTCATGAAGTAATTCCCTGTGTATGGTCAAAGTTGTACTAATTAGTGAAATAAACTGGAGTAGTCTGGAATGAAAACCGCACACCCTCTGCCTCCAGTGCACATGGTTGCCCATTTCTGCTGTTAAGATATAGCAGTTGAATTACAAATCAAACGACCATCAGGAACATAGTAGAAATATAGTATAGCAGTAAAAATACTGTAGAATTGGCTGAGCACAAATAAAGGCAAATATGTGACAAGTGAGCAAGCACAAATCTTGAAAAAGACAGCGATGTAAATCCCTTCAGTAAAGTAAAAAGGGGGTGTGAATAGTTTGAAATGGCCAATTTCATTCACCATTTTGGTTATTGTGATACAGAAAACCCTCCTGATCTTGTTGTACCAGCTGCAAAACACAGATTGGCTTAAAAGAGGAAAAAGCCAATTTAATGTGAAGTGTTCGCTTTAGTGTTTTATGTACAGTAACTGGACAGTGTTAATGACTTAATGACTTAGGCTGTAAATGGTTCTCCAAAGATTCATGGGAATGTCTCTGCTGGTGCATGCAGAGGAGCTACTGACTGTTATGGGTAACTGTAGTTCACAGAGCTTTGCAGTGGAGCTGATATTCACAACTCCCAAAACTCAATGCGTCAACATCAATCATGATCAGGGTTGGGGAGTAACGGAATACAAGTAATAGAATTACGTATTTAAAATACAAAATATGAGAACTGTTACAGTTTAAATTGGTGGTATTCTGAATGCAGTTACCTTCTTTAAAATAAGGCTTTCTTGAACGGGTTACTTTGTTACCTCTGTCAAGGAGGGTATGTTTGTTTTGTTTGTTATTTGGTGAGGTTTAGGCAACAAAACGTGTTACTTGGTAAGGTTTAGTAAAAGATCATTGTTTGGGTTAACATACATTAGTCCATGGCTTTAGTTAAGAATGTTCTTTAGAAAATGAAATTACGTAGCCTACGTAATTTCAAAAAAGTCACTTTGGACACGACCACAAGTCTCCTGGGTGAACGTCCTGTGTTTGACCCATCCACCACCACCCTAGTCTATATCGATGATCGTTTCATTTCCGGGATTGCTCCGGTGCCGTCGGAAATTTCGCCTGATGTCCCTCATTTCGGCCGGATGTCCGTCACCTTCCGTTTTCTTTGTGTTGGCATTCTACACTCCGGTGGATTTATAAGGAATATGTTTAACTGCTCCTCAGATCTCTGCAGGGTAAATCCAGACAGCTAGCTAGACTATCTGTTCAATCTGAGTTTTCTGTTGCACGACCAAAATTCCTTCCCGTTATTTTGCAGCGGCACCAGGGCTCCGTCCGGCTCATAGCACTGCCCAAGATGATTGTGATTGGTTTAAAGAAATGACAATAAACCAGTGCATGTTTTTCTCCTATCCTGGAATGCTGTTTGAAATAGCCATACCCTCCACCACAACGCTGTGGAGGAAGGTGTGGCAATGCGCGACTACCACCACCCCAACCCTCCTTCTTCCACGGAATTTTTCTATTTACCCTTTATAATACTCCCTACCACTGTCGCTCTTCATACTATCTCCTCTTATAGTGCTGCGGTCAAGCAGTTGCTCTGGGCGTCTCAGGCCTTGTTCAGACTGCCAGCCCAAATACATTTTTTGGCAAATCCACATTGATTTTAAAAAGTCTGGACATCAAAAAAACACATGAAATGCAATTTTTGCTAATCGGTTTCAAACCACATTTGGAGGTGGTAGCATATTGAACAGTAAAATGTTCGAAGTAAAAGCGTTTTGGTCGTCATTCGAAGCCACTACATGCCCAGTATGTTTTGGAAAGATGGCGATTCCACTGTCCTGATTACAGAGTTATCAACAGTAATGCGTTACAGTACTGTGTTACACACAAATGTAATCTGATTACAGTAATGCGTTACTTTGTACCACGTTACCCCCAACACTGCAAAACAGTGACAGTTAGCTGAGCTAAATCAATTTAGCTAACGAGCAATCAGACATTAGCTACACACAAGTCAATCGTATGTGACTAGTTGATAGCAAAACCTCACAGAAAATAAGAAGTCTGTTCTGTTACTGACTAACAGTCAAGTTGTGTGTTTAAGAAACCACTTATATATGAAAAGTTCAAAGTACAGTATTAACAAACATAGTGCTGCAGTGAATTTTGAATAATTAAGGATTGTAGAAGTAACAAAACGCCTTCAGCAGAGCAAGATGTGTGTTGAAAGGCGCTCGTAAAAAGGAAATCCTTTATTCCACAAAACACATTTAGAAGATAAGAAAATGTCAGATTTCATGTTAGATCGGCTGCAATGAAAGAATGGAGCCAATTAGCAACCAATTACATGTGGGGAGGAGGATGTCCTTGTCTCCGGTGTCATGTTGAAAAGTAATAATGAAATGACAGGAGGAGGATGAATGAAAGAGAAGGTGTGAAGAGAAATGGATGCAAAGGGCAACAAGAGAAAGCAGGAACAGAGAAGGACGTAAATGAAATGTCGATGGGAAGCTGAGAGCCTGAGTTTGAGAACATAAAACAAGAGAGGAGTATTAATCTGTCTTTGTTGAAGGGCACTGTTTTTTTAAAGGGTTAGAATGAGGAAGCAGAACCTTCTATTTTCAGAGTCATATATAATGGATAACACCACTGTAGCTCCTCTTTGCAGTGCCCAGAGGAGGAGCAGAGGGGGAAGAGGTGGAGAAGGAGAAGGGGGAATGCCATCCATCTTTGATAAGGAGCCCTTCCTTCGGACAGGGACAGCTGCTAGATTAAAACATTCATTAAAATGACTTTCTCTCCCTCCCTCATTTCTCTCTGTCTCTGGTTGCCCTCTGCTCTGTATGCGGGTGAGTGGGATTGTATTGAATACTGTGTGATTAAAGGGATGATCCAGGCTTTTGTGGTTGTCCCCTCTGGAACGATTTCTGCTCTCTCCACCAGAAAAATCAAACTCTTGGCGCAGTTAAGGAGCAAGCTGAGGGTTCGATCAGAGAGGATTTATGTTGGGGGAGGAACGAAGAGAAAAGTGTCTTTGTGCTTTGTGCATCAGTGCTGAAAAACTGCTTTCAATCCAATATCTCCATTGTTTTTTTTACATTTCTTGTAGGCATGGCGGCGATATGACACAGATCGCAGTGGCTACATTGAAGCAAACGAATTGAAGGTATGTTGTGATATACGATTCTCAATGATAAAATATATTGTAACTCATTCATGGTCATGGCTTTTATGTGATATTTCTCATCATATATCTACATTTGCATCCCAAATGCTAGCATGACCATTCAATCAATTTACAAATGCCTGTTATTTATTCATCTGCTTAATTTGTCATACTTATTCTTATTTTGTTATGTCTTTTTTCTTTCTTTTTTCCCCCACACACATTCAAATGCACATTCAAATGCTCACTAGCAGAGCACCCACCCTTAACTGTGATTATCAGACAGTAGTAGCTAGCAGCCGCTTAAGTAGCTACTTATACTATACATCCAGTCTTTTTTTTATATAATATTTTATTTATATATTTACATATATGTATACCACTGTAATAGTCATGTTATTCTGTTTTTGTTTTTCCCTGGATGTATTTCCCATGCCCTTTTTGATCATTGAATCATTTTGAGTGGAAAAGCGCAAAATGTCTTAACCTATATGGATTTTTTGTTTTTGTTGATCACCCCCTCTATGTTGTTGTGCACCATTAAAAAGAAAGGAAAGAATAACAGAATTTTTTTTTTGTGTTATGATACTGGACTACTAGCTAGAAGCTAACGCTGTGAGCAGTTAGCCACCTCGTTCTCAATGACAAAACACTACTACAAAACACACAAGTTCACCTTAATCTACAAAAGAAATTGTATATAACTTACATTATATTGCAGTATATTTAGAAGAAGTCTCCCGGCTAATCCTGCCTTGTACTGACCGAAGTTGGAGAAACAGCTAGCTGATGTGGTATTAGTTAAAGTGGTTAGCACACACCAAATGTTTCGGCCAATGACGTAGATAGCCCTGTCGATTTTGACCAGCTCCCCGGAGACTGAAGGCAGGATACATTCAGAAACCGTATCTCACTCAAAACAGCATGGATGGTTTTTTTTTCTTCCAAGTTTGTATGTGTGTGGAAGCACCAGAGACACAACATAACACCCCAAATCCCAGAAAAAGTTTTTTTTTCATAATATGGGCACTTTAAGGCACTTAAAAAAAATTTAAAAATTGAAAATTGGACATTTTTATTTTAAAGAAAATCTTTACCAAAGATAAGAAACCGATTTGCTGAATATGGCTTAAGATGTAGTCCACAGATAATCAACATTTCAATGTTTGTCACTAAGTTTCAGTGCAATTCACCTTTTTTTTATACATGTTTGATACGTACTTGAGCACACGCAACAGGCCAGGCAGCAGCTTTGAAAGAAGAGTTAAGTTGCCGCTCCACAGGAAATCCCCCAATGACCACCACGCGTGTTTATTTCCAGTGAGGACTCAGATGAAAAAGAATTTCAGATCGCACAAATGTTATTCGCTTCAACACCTCTAGGAAATGTTATAAAGGAAAGTGCTCTACACTGGGGAGTTAATCATTACTTGGGTCAGTGATTACGTGTCACATACAAATTAGGCTGCTTAGGTTGATATGGGATCACATTTCTTCCAGCTGACTAGGTGCAGATGAATTACTCAGGTGTGGCTTTTGGAAAGCTTTGGGAAAATGCAGATGAGATAGCAGGCAGCAGACATGTGTCTCACCTCACGGGCCGTAGCCAGGGTTTAGAAATGACTGAGGTCCAAAAAAAATTCTTTTAATGGAGTTTATTTACTGCATTGTATGAGCAAAATTCATACCAAAATGTAACCTACGAACACAACCTCAGCAATACACTACACACAAACTCATTATCTATCATTAAATACATACAGAGGGACCTGTTGGCAAAAATACTTTGTATTAAAGCTGCACAATTTTTCCCTGTCAGTAGTGGAAAGTAACTAAGTACATTTACTCAAGTAGCTACTGTACTTAAGTACAGTTTTGTGGTACTTGTACTTTACTTGAGTAGTTCCATTTGTGCTACTACATTCTTCTACTCCACTACATGTCAGAAGGAAATATTGTACTTTTTAATCCACTACATTGATTACATTGGTTACTTTTTACATTAAAAAAAACATATGATATGCTTGAATGATAGGATGCAGTAGGCTATACTATTAACCTACCCAGTAGTATAAAAAGCATCTACAACTGGCTCCACATTGACAAATTACAACATTAAAATGCTCTTAAATGTATTTGTTTGTGATAGAAAAAGATTAAGAAGTGTGCGCTCACTTATAAAAGAATATATAAATATATATTTATAGTTTCATATCTGTGATATATTCTACGGATAGGCTATATACATTGAAACTATAGTAAAAGGTGTCAGTTATGAATGTTGCTGGTATGATGTTAATATCAGATCATTTTCACTGTCTATTTGTGCTGAGAACTGTGCGCCTCACACGGGGCTCACCTACTCATGTGCGGCTGCTCTAACCTGTTAACATGGGCGCCGAAATGAAAAGCAAGAGGTCCGGGGCACTCCCGCGCTGCTCAGGTAGGCCAACACATCCTGTGGCCCCGCACAGAAAGCTGTCAGTTTCAAACATAGAGTGTACATTAAAGAAAACGGTTTCACGTCATTCAGATGCAGATATACAGTGTTTTTTTAAAAATAAATAATTACTGAGGTCCGGACCTCTGTGACCTCATAGCAGGCTACGGCCATGCTTACCTCATGACTGTGAGCAGACGTGGAATATCTGGAATATCTGAGTATATTGACTGAAGTGCTGAAGACGTGATGTGAAAATATATTGAAATAATGACTGCACTACATTTACTGTACCCAGGGGCAGAGCCACATGTTTGTAAACCTTCGGGGCTCAGCCCAAACCAAGGGGGGGGGGGGGTCCAGGGGCATACTTCATTTACTGGCAGCTATATGCACTATTTCTCATGCCATTTGACAATAGAATGTCTAAAAATCTGTACATCATTTGGGGGAAAAAAACATGATAGTTGCCAAGGAATAACAATCAACATCCTGTTTTGTATCTAATTGCTCTCCAACTGTCTTCATCATTCTGAAACCAGAACACAACAAATGTTGAGGATGACTACTTTTCACTTCTGCCACCCAAAAGAGGCCAAAAATTGCCTGATGTTACTATTTAAAGTAACATAACATAGGTAGGGTAGGAATTGGGCATAAACTGAAAAATATCTTGAAACCCATTTTTAGTAGAGTTCACAGAATGAATGGCGATATTTCCCCAGTAATAGAAGTTTTGCTCCATTGATTTGCTGGTCCAGTCAGAGAGACTGAGGGGAAATGACACAAAGCTGAAGTTATTTTAAAACCCTTAAGGATTCGGTGCTTTGAGAAAACATTCGGGGCTGGAGCCCCAGCAGCCGCCCCCTCGCTCCGCCCCTGACTGTACCTAATGGCTGTATTTACTCTTTACTTTGCAGATTAGGGTTCGACATACAAAACACAAGACCAATTCATAAAATACCACTGATTTCATTTATGTTTGTGTCTATCTTTCTTTCCCTCTTTCCATCTTTGTGTTCCTACACTTCTCCTGTCCTTGTTGCTTTTATCTTTCCTTTATCTACCTTCCTTTATCAAGTTTTATGTTTGCAAGAAAGTAGATTAAATAAAGCTTTTGCATTGCTGTGGGTTTTTTTCAATGGTGAAAACCGAGGACCCTATACATGCCATACTTCTGCATGTTCTTCCTCATTTCTTTTTTTTTTTATCCACACGTGTCTCTGTCCTCAGGGCTTTTTGTCAGACCTGCTGAAGAAGGCTAACAGACACTACGATGACCAGAAGCTCCAGGAGTACACACAGACCATAGTAAGACACACACACACACACACACACACACACACACACACACACACACACACACACACACACACACACACACACACACACACTCAGCTTAGGGTTTGATGTTAATAACTGGCAGACAGATATTTACTCACTGTAAGACGATGTTTCAGTCTGTGATATTTAATGAAAATATTACTGCATATGTGTGTCTTCGTCACATATTCAGCTCTTATCTGTTTGGCTAAACTTTATGCTCAGTATCACGAACATAAGATTTTCATTTTATATTGATTTTTACAAAAAATACACAGATTTCTTAAAGTGACATGGTCAGTTTAGAGTTTGTTTTACCAACCAGATTTTATGCGATTCAAAAGTTGTGTTCTCTCCTGCAAGAAGACACTGTTCACCACAGTGTAGTAAAAAAGATCCTTCTTCAGCTCAGAAAAAGCTTCCAGTAACATAGGTAGGTAGGAGGTAAAAAAATTAAAAATAAATAGGGAGAAAACACAAATGAAGTACTGATTTTGCACCAGCATCTCTCAAAGTAGTGAAAAAATAACTTGAAATGACTAAAAAAAGTAAAATCTCAAAAAACAGCAATGAATCCTAGAGAAACACAGCCATATGCAGTCTTTATGACAGTTATGTTTCTAGTGTACGTCGGGCCTGAGGCCCTCAGGGGCCTGTCGTGTCGGTGGCAGCGGTGCTGTGCGGCTGAGTGGTCCTGACCCATCATTTCCTGCAGGTTGTGTGTTTACAGCACAGATGTGCTAACATCTGTTTCTTCCTGGAAGACCCAGAACTGACCTGACTTGATTTTCTGAAGCCGTTTTCTGCAACACACTTATAGATACACTTGGTCATTGTTTCATATTGTTTCTTCATGCCTTTATTACACATTTAAGCCACAGATGGTAAAAGCTATTATCGAGGGAATGCACCAACTTGATAGCGATTTGCTAAATAATAACAAATAATCATGAATACATAGGCACCAATATCATTCAGGTCCAGCAGTGAAACCATGCTAGTATTTACACTATGCTAGGAATGTCCTATGCTAATAGGGATCCTCTAGTGAAAATTACAACCTGCAGCAAAGGTAAAATGATGAGTCATTTTATTTGGCATGTGGCTAAGACAGGCATTTTTGTGTAGGAGATGTGGCAGTTAAAATGTAAAACATTCAAAACAAATGTTTTTACTAAATCTGCACCTCAGTCTATTTCTGTTGGATATTGTGAGTAGCATATCACTCAACACATCTGCAAATAATTAATATATACTTTTCACAAGACATTAAAAATGGAAATTCTGTGTCAACAAATTGGCCACATTTGAGATGAATTGTTTCATACCAAACATAGGTGCCACCACCAACCAACACCTTTTCTTTAAGGGAAATGTCATATAAAAGAAAATCTAAATTTGCAAAGTCTTTTGTATTCTTTCCTACAGAAGCGTATTGCTGCCATGCCATAAAAAGAAACACGTTATAACATTGTTATAACAAGACATTTTTACTTTTTAACAAAGTATTTTCACGTTATAACAATATATCTTCACGTTATTACGATATACAAACTTATCCGGTTGTAACAATAAACGTTTGTTTATATATTATTATAAAAATAGTCAGAATTCTAAGAAAAAGTCAAAACTCTGAGAATAAAGTCAGAATTCTGAGATTAAGTCATCATTTACTTGAAAGACTTTAATCTCATAATTCTGATTTTAAACTCAGAACTCAAATAATCTTTTTCACATGGCCCTAATCCTCTTCCGTATAACTCTAACAAAGTATTTTTGTTACCTAAACTTAACTAGTTCCCTTTCACAACGCTAACTACGTCTCGCGTGGTCACGTGTTACGGTCACGTGTTACGGTCATGTGTCTAAAACAGCCACCGTGCGGCCATTTCACAACGTTAAATAGAATGGACATACAGCGTATGTTGTTTTGGAATGTTATAAGAATATAAGTTATCACGTTATACCGTAAAACGTTTTATGTAATAACAAAAGTTATCACGTTTTAACATGAAACATTTCATATTGTACAATAAACCTTTCTTGTTTTAGTTTGTATGCTGTAATAACTTGAAAATATCTTGTTATAACATGAAAAACATTACACATAACAATAACAATAAGCTTTTCACATTATACCGTGATACTGATCAGTTTCTCTTTTTCTGGCGTGGCAGTAATATGCTGCTGTACTTTTCCCCTAAGTCCCTTTCTAAAAAAAAAAGCACTCTTGGGTTATTATTCTGTAAAAATCACCATCAGCTGCACTGGCTGAAATGATTGAAGCTTTTTTCATGGACAGTCCCTTTACTGGTCCTCTGTTAAACATCTAGAACTATGAAAAAAAAGATGTATAACAAAGATGGAAACTTAATGGCTGTCCATTCTATTTCTCAGTCAATATAATTTATGGGACCATATTTGCCTCCAACTTGACAGTATATACCTATAAAAAAACTTTCCTTACGGTCTCTTTCTGTCTCTTCCTATCTCTGTTCTGCTTCCACTTTGTAGCTCAGGATGTTTGATCTGAATGGAGATGGGAAGTTGGGCCTGTCAGAGATGGCAAGGTAATGTGCAATTTTACTTGCCTCTGTTCACTGTATAAATGCTGAAACACATTGCCTGCTGATGTTCATTCACCATCTAACTATTGGGTCCGCCAATCTCCCACAGGCTTCTCCCTGTTCAGGAGAATTTCCTACTCAAATTCCAGGTAAAAAGAAATGGCTACATTATTATACTGTACACAATTAATGTCACTGAAGTACTTAATATGATGTAGCCACTATGTTTGAATATTTATAATATACTTGGTTGACTTTTGTCTTACTGTGACTTCTGCAATTTGTAGTCTGATAAGTCAAAGTCCACCCTTGTTTTTACAGGGTGTCAAGTTGACTACTGAGCAGTTCAATGCCATTTTTGCATTCTATGACAAGGTAGGTGACATTTTATTCAAGGTGGCAATAAATATAGTTGTCGTCTGCTTTCCACACACTCCCAAACACACAGCTGAAGTCTGGCCCCACTTTTGGGTTAACTTCTCTTCCACTAGCATTTTGGCACAGACATTTTATTCATCTGCCATACTGAAAACTAGGGTGCTCCTGGGAAACCCTGTCTATATATTCTGAGCTAACGTTTTTATTTTTAATTTTTATTAACCTTTATTTATTGAGAGAAGGTTCACTGAGAGGCAACCTCACAGTCACACAGTTACACATTCATACCTAGAAGCTGCCCGATACAACCACGGTCTGATCTGCTGGCCGCTGAGCTGTTACATTTGAACTCTTCATCATCGATAATCAGAAACCATTAACAAATGTTATTTACTACATCCCCCATGAGTCTTATTCATGGGGGAACTATTAAAGGATCATGGGAGCTATTGTTCAATGTTTTACCTTGATTAAAATAATAAGTTATGTTAGTGGATATAAAGTTAATTGAGATGAGGCTAGTGGAATAGATGCTAGCTTAAAAAAGGGGTGGGACCTATGGGTGGGACAGGTAGGTCTGTGTCTGTAGACTGTACTGTAAAAGTTAATATGCTACATGGTGAGAGGACTTGAGGGATGTATATTTATACTGTAAAAGAAGAACAAATTGCTACACAGCTAGAAAAAATACTCAAGTTGTCTGGATGACTCAGCACTGTTTGTTTTGGAGTTTCCCTTTAAAATCATAAATGTAAATTCCTTGTTTTGTGTCGAGGGCGCTCCCTAACTACCTAGGGAAATGCAAATGGAAATGAGTTAGGCTTGGCACACCCGTACCTTTGTAAAGAGCTCAGGGTTGTTGAGCTGTGGTTCAGTTAATGGCCATATTTTCCACATTAGCAGTGGATTGGTGGGGAGAGACTATAGGGCGAGGGTTGCACATCTGTTAAATCATTTTTCTTGTTTATGATACCTTATGAGTTTTTGTCAGCCTGAGGGGCCAGCCATACTGTAATCTAGGTAGCTATGAGGCTGACTCAATCTTAGAGGAAATAAACAACTCAATTCGATGTGGCATAGCACCAGTGTTCCAGTTAGCTCTGTTGTTAGCTCAGTTCTTATGTGCTAAATGCTTCTGTATAGCGCTATTGTTAGTTAGTGATATACAACATTTTAATTGAAATTTTAAAATGAATCTACTCTCTAATACTGTTTTTGTGCCAGTGATGTAGCCACTTCATGACACATTTGCGTGTCATTGTGTGTGGCAAATATGCATAATACAACCATCTTTTGAGTATGTAGTGTGTTCACAGTACCAAGTTGACTATAGTAAAATCCAGTATGGATACTACAATTGCTTGATTTTTTAGTGAAAAAACATACATCATCTGTATTTGTAAAGTTTCCATTTGTACAAAATTGTACCTTGCATTTAGCACTGTCAACATAATTACTTAATGAATATTGTAGAATATTTGCTATTAAATTGGGACACAACGTCAGTCTTTGGTCCGTTGGAAGGAGGCGATTTGGGGTGTCCAGTGGAAGGGGAGAGGTTTGTTTTTGGTATGTGAATGGAGACAGGTGGTTGTAATTAAAGATCTATTAGAGGAGAAAAATAACAGTAAACATCTTAATAATAAGGAAAAGAATCTTAATAATTGACATTTGAATATTCTGTTTTTGACTCTAATAATAAAATAATCTGACACTATAGTTCCATGGCTACAAAACCTAGACATAACATCACTGGCACAAGGACCACATTTTACTACACTGTACTTTTATCTGCCAAAGAAGGCCATGTTATATGGTTGAAAGCTCCAGACAAATTTTAGAAAAGTTAATGTTCTAAGAACTTTTTGTCAAACTAGTATTTCCAAGGTGAATAATGAACCTTTAAGCTCTTTATTTCTTGCCACTGTGTAGGCCTTACCTAACAGGACAGGCCTTCAATGCAGTGGCTGGGTAGTTGCTTGCATGTTCATGTCTCAGGATTGGACTAAAGACAAGCACTTGCTCGAGCTCACTTGCAGGGGACAGGGTTGAATGTTCAATTATAGATGAGCTGCTGTGGTCCATTCGTGTAGACTATCTCTGCGAATGGAGCACTACCATTATGGATGTAATTAGTTTCATCATTTTGTTATGAGCTCAGCACCTGCAGCTGAAACACAGTGAGCTGCTGTCACTTGTGCTGAGCGATCGTAAGAAGGGCAGAGTGTGGCCGGTCAGCTGAACGTGAACATGGCTCACAGTGCCACAGTCCCAAACTGTGCGAGGATTTGAAAATGTCTGACATGCAAGATGGCATGCAACTTAGACAGACCAGTTGATACCTGATGTTGCTCTGCTTTCCCATATCTCTGTAGAGCACGGGACTTTCATCCTTAAAGTGAAAATAAAATAGAATTCATACTTTATTCCCAAGATCTGGGAAACTTCAGTCTAGCTTTGTAGACATCAAAGAGCATCTCCCAAAGTAAAAAATAAGATTGGCAAGCCACTGAGCTCTGAAGTCATCTTGAGACCGGGCCTAGATGAACAGAACATGGTTTTGTTCCACTTGCCAAGGGAACATTTCCAACAATTTGGATTTATTTTTTTGGCCCCAAACTCTAAACACTACTGTGAGACATACCTCATTAATTAGCAAAGTGGCTCCATATTGACTCTACAGCTAACCCCCCTTTACATAGTTGTGAATGGTAAGCCTTTTTTTAAATCATCATTCATTAATGGCCATTTGGCTGGTGCATTTATGATGGCTGCCATAAAATATTGAATGACGTTGAGCAACATAGCAGGGCTCAAAAAGGCTCAGAATCTAAATATAGCTGGTGCACACTGTACAGGAAGGAATGCAGGATTCTTTGATGAAAACTAGAAAAACAAGGTGCAGCTACATAATGTTGAGCTGTAGTTTAAATCGCTGCACTTTAATTATGTTTTGCAGTCTGCTCGCTGTCTACAGATCAGTCCAATGATCCTGTCCTCAAGACCATTCCTTTCTGAATGTTTAGAGATGAAAATAAAATTTGTGGTGTGTTTCTGTTAACTTCTTTCAGGATGGGAACGGCTACATTGATGAGCAGGAGTTGGATGCCCTGCTACGAGACCTTTACCAGACAAACAAGAAGGTGAGATGGGGGCTTTGGTGAAGGTTCACAGGCATTTTGTATACAAGTACATTCTGTGGCCCTGTGGCATACTGTAAACACGATGCACTTTTGTGAGCTTAGACCTGGCTTGTGACTTTTTGCACTGATACAATTTCTCTCTGATCATTTAAGCTCCTCTCAGTTGTTCACACACTGTGCATTCTGTTTAATATTACCGTGTTTCAAAAAAGAAATAAACAAAACAGAAATACACCCAAAAAGCTGTATTTTAAACATATCTCTTTAATACAAGCTATGCCTGTATGGTAGACTTACAATAATAGAAGTAGTAAACATTAGACAAGCTGCATGTGATGCAGGTGTCTTCTGTAGGTTGATGTGACATCACCGCTGTCTTGTTGTCAGGATGTGAGGCCAGAAAAATAATACAGGACAAATTGTTCAAGAACAAATTTCAAGTCCAGCATCTTGAATTTCAAATGTTGTGTCACACGCTATTACAAAGTCCCTCACCTTATGTCATATTTAGTATCTCCAGATCAAAACAGTGCAGAGACTTACTTTTTTGTTGTTTAGAAGCAGAGAAATTACGAGGTCCTCCACAAGATTGTAGGCCATCCAGAAGCTTTTTAATATATCATTGAATTACATTGTCCATGTAAAATAAATAGTTATGAACCTGTCAGGATTTGTGAGACTTGGACTCAAAAATGCAGAGACGAGGAGGTAGTGGAAGATATGGAAGATTTATTAAACGGCTTACAAACAATGGTAGTCCTGAGGGAGGCAGGCAGGCAAAAGGAGTTCCAAAAACACTCAGAAAACTGAAGACTTTGGAATCAAAACACAAGGAACTAGCCTCGTTCTGTGTTTTTAGCATGGTAACTAACATAGTCTTTCCAAAGAGGGCTTCAGTGCAATTGTAGCACAATAAAGTCAACTTGTTTTTATTGTGGTCCTACACTTCATTACAATAACAATGCTGCTTATTTAACACATATTCTACAGTACATCTATAAGGATCATTAACTGGGGAGAAGGCTGACTTTCTGCCTGAAATGTGGAGCAATTTTTCATCCAGCTAACAGCATAGCAAGCTAGCTAAAGCAAATCAAATCTGCTCGCCACAGTTGTCACCACGGACGGCAAAATCAATAGTGATGGGCTAAAAATGCAATGCCTTCTTTTGTCTACCTCTGTCTGAAATCATGCACTCATTTTCAAAAGTTTCAAATATGCCCCCTGTTACCAGTGTAAACTGCGTGTGTTGTGTTGTGCGGTAACAGAAAGCTTTTAGCAACAAATAATCTGATCACCCAGGACAATACTGGTTAAATTTAGTTTCTAATAAAGCATTATTATCTTTATCTTGATTACTGTCACTAGTTGGCCCCTTCAGTTTTACTGACTCTATATCATAACCCCCATTCTGTTGTTCAGGATGTGGACGTGAAGAACCTTACGGGCTATAAGCAGAGCATCATGACCCTGTCTGATGGAGGGAAGCTCTACCGTGGCGAGCTGGAAATTGTCCTCTGCAGGGAGCCAATTGTGTGACTCTTCCTCCTCTCTTGTTGTGTATCCTCATTTTCTCTGCCTGCCCTGCACTCCTGAGACCACACCCACATCCAGCTGCCTGGCAACATAGACCAGGTGCATGTGCCAGACACCCCCCCTATCATTTCCCCCAACCCCCCTCAAGTTACAACATCAGAATGAAAAGGTGCACTGTCAGCACGCAATGGCTCTTCCTCCCTCAATCCTAACTCTTCTGCCATCTGGCCTCTCAACCCTAACCATGACCTGACTGAAATATCTTCAGTAGCTTCCCACCTTCTCAACTCTGTCCCATGTCCTTTGCCATTTCTGACCCCATAAATGTCCCTGCAATCCATGCCGTGCCTGACTTGCAACTCCTGACCGAAAGCCCAATTTTCCCACAGAAATTCCCTTTTCACCTGTTGATAACCTCCGAACCCTGCCCCCGGCTTCATTGACCTCTCCATTCCTAGCTCTTTCAACGTTGCATTAGATACAATACAGTATATAGTCATATACAGTAAAACTGCAGACAGCTGTTTGAATTGATCTAATTTATAATCTGTGATGGAACTGATATTGATTTTCCCGCCTCCGTTTGTCCTGAAACCCTCTTGTTCCATTGCCATGATATGATTTTCGTTTTCAATGTTTGTTTTTGGCTGAGACTGTCAATTGAAAATATTAATAAAATGTCTTAAGATAAAATCAGTTTTGACATTGAATGTATTTGTATGAACATGATTCCGTTAACTGCCAGTGGTGGTTGTGCCTTGATGGAAAGGATAACCTCCTGGACTTCCTTGTGTCTGACAGTCTGAATATTTAGAGCAGTGGTGTCAAACTCAGTTTCACTAAGGGCCAGACTGGAAAATAAGAATCACATCAAGGGCCAGACATGTTTACTTTATTGACATTTTTTTATTTAATCAACAAAGTCAAACATCTTTGACTGTATTATTGCATGTCTCATATACTCTTCTCACTTACAGCTTGGTTGACATGAAGCCACAAAAAAGTAACTTAGCCATCAAAGAAAAATGTCGCCAAAATTTGCAAAAACGTTGAAAGAAAGTGCCAAAAGAGTCGATAAAAGTGACAAAAACTGCAGAAAAAGCGACAAAAACTAGGTGGGCCAAAATTTATTATGAACCTAAATTGTTATGAGGGCCGGATCTAAATCTGCCAGGGGCCGGATTTGGCCCGCGGGCTTTGAGTTTGACATATGTGATTTAGAGCCATGCAATACTGTGTCATTCTCTCAAAGTTACTTTTCCTGATATCTTTCTGTTGTGCTGACCTTCTGCATATCAACTTGATTATTTAATCAAGGCTTCCTAGCTTTAAACTGTTCCCTCGTCTTTAATACACTAGCGAGAGCGTAAAAAGGATTAACGATGGATATAATCACAACAAGAGAAAGATGGTGTAATATTCAAATCTATAGTGTAGAAAAACACAAAAAACTGGACTCTAATGTCGATGCTGGTTGTCTGTAGTGAGTAACTTACACCAGCAACTACAACTTCTAATGCTTTCTCTTGTATTCAGTTGTGAATGAATTGCTAAGTGTGCATTGGAATCGAGAAGATGATAGAAGTAATGGCTGTTTCGCTGAAGCACTGACTCAGACAGCTTTTTTTGCAGCATTGATGTCTTTCTCCCAGTTGCATAATGAAAATGACGAAACAAGTGAAGAAACAAGTTGAGTTATATTGCTGAGTCTGCACTACAAGGCATTGATGGTGTTTTCCCCACCGTGTGAATGAAATGAGGCAGCATAGCGAAACAATTCTCCCCTCCCTTTGAGTTGCTGAAGCAAACCTGAACTGCTGCATAAAGGAAAAGCTGACCTGAAGTTCCAGTTAACAAAATTTCTGTTCTAAATTATTTACATTAAGCTCCTGCCACTCAGTTGGTCCCTGGTAGGTGAATTTAACTAAAGAGCATCAGGCTTAAACGTTTAATTGTCTATAAGATTAAACACTTAAGCTTCAATCAATCAATCCATTTTTATTTGTCACATGAAATTAAACGAGGTAAAATTCCAGTGAAATGTTATCCCATACGCTCCTTTGGCTTGTGCATGATTCATCATAAAGCAGAATGTGGCCACAGAAAAAGAGTCATCCGGTTGAATGGTACCGGCACTCCAGCCAAGTCTCGGCGAAAGGACACCACAGCTCCCAACATACATCCATCCATCCATCTTCATCCGCTTATCCGGGGTCGGGTCGCGGGGGTAGCAGCTCCAGCAGGGGACCCCAAACTTCCCTTTCCCGGGCCACATTAACCAGCTCCGACTGGGGGATCCCGAGGCGTTCCCAGGCCAGGTTAGAGATATAATCCCTCCACCTAGTCCTGGGTCTCCCCCGAGGCCTCCTCCCAGCTGGACGTGCCTGGAACACCTCCCTAGGGAGGCGCCCAGGGGGCATTCTTACCAGATGCCCGAACCACCTCAACTGGCTCCTTTCGACGCAAAGGAGCAGCGGCTCTACTCCGAGCTCCTCACGGATAACTGAACTTCTCACCCTATCTCTAAGGGAGACGCCAGCTACCCTCCTGAGGGAAACCCATTTCGGCCGCTTGTACCCTGGATCTTGTTCTTTCGGTCATGACCCAGCCTTCATGACCATAGGTGAGGTAGGAACAAAAACTGACCGGTAGATTGAGAGCTTTGCCTTCTGGCTCAGCTCTCTTTTTACGTCTAACGGTGCGATAAATTGAATGTAATACCGCACCTGCTGTGCCGATTCTCCGACCAATCTCCCGCTCCATTGTCCCTCACTCGCGAACAAGACCCCAAGGTACTTGAACTCCTTCACTTGGGGTAAGGACTCATTCCCTACCTGGAGAAGGCACTCCATCGGTTTCCTGCTGAGAACCATGGCCTCCGATTTAGAGTGCTGATCCTCATCAGCCTCTTCACACTCGGCTGCGAACCGATCCAGTGAGTGCTGAAGGTCACAGGCCGATGATGCCATCAGGACCACATCATCTGCAAAAAGCAGCGATGAGATCCCCAGCCCACCGAACTGCCACCCCTCTCCACCCCGACTACGCCTCGATATCCTGTCCATAAATACTACAAACAGGATTGGTGACAAAGCGCAGCCCTGGCGGAGGCCAACTCTCACCTGAAAGCGAGTCCGACTTACTGCCGAGAACCCGGACACAGCTCTCGCTTTGGTCGTACAGAGATTGGATGGCCCTGAGAAGGGACCCCCTCACCCCGTACTCCCGCAGCACCTCCCACAGTATCTCCTGGGGCACCCGGTCATACGCCTTCTCCAGATCCACAAAACACATGTAGACTGGTTGGGCATACTCCCAGGCTCCCTCCAGGATCCTTGCGAGAGTAAAGATCTGGTCCGTTGTTCCACGACCAGGACGGAATTCGCATTGTTCCTCTTCAACCTGAGATTCGACTATCGACCAAACCCTCCTTTCCAACACCTTGGAGTAGACTTTACCGGGGAGGCTGAGAAGTGTGATACCCCTGTAATTGGCACACACCCTTTGGTCCCCCTTTTTAAAAAGGGGAACCACCACCCCGGTCTGCCACTCCTTAGGCACCGTCCCATACTTCCATGCAATGTTGAAGAGGCGTGTCAACCAAGACAACCCCTCCACACCCAGAGCTTTAAGCATTTCTGGACAGATCTCATCAATTCCTGGGGCTTTGCCACTGTGGAGTTGTTTAACTACCTCAGCAACCTCCACCAGGGAAATTGATGCCAATCCCCCCTCATCCTCCAGCTCTGCCTCTACCATAGAGGGCGTATTAGTCAGATTTAGGAGTTCCTCAAAGTGCTCCTTCCACCGCCCTATTACCTCCTCAGTTGAGGTCAAGCTCCCAACATCCCACTGGAAACCGACGCCTCATCCAGTTTACCTTTCGATGTTGGCACATTGGCTAGCAGGAGACAGAGAAGTGGAAGTCTGTGTTCAATTCCTCCACGTAGTCGAGATCGTAGCCATAGGTCCACTCTTAGCTGATAGCCATCTTCACCTTTTCCTCTCTGTTTACACTATAAATAGGCTCGAATATGGAACTTCATTTAAATTCAAATGCAAATTGGGAACATTTTTTAACTTTTGAAACTCATAAATGTAAAGTAAATCTAAAGGGAGATCTGATATCATCCAAAAAGAAAAACCATGGTGTGAGTCATAAGCTTTAAATGTCAATAGTCACATAAATGCAGCAATAAAATATAACTACAAATATTAACCTTGACAATGATCTAACCCTGACAATCAAGAGAATTTGGCTAAAATCCAATTGGTGCACTGGAAGCCTCCATCTTATGCAGTTGAATCCAGGGGTGGAGGTATTCCCTGCTCCTGAGCTGAGATGTTACTCTTGACATAGTAGGACAGGACATGATATTTCTCGGAAAACCCCTGTAATTGAGTTGACGTGCTTTTAAAGCCATCTGAATAATACAGCAAGCACACAAGCTCCCATCTCAATGTGGAGCTGGTGCAAACCCACATCAATAAATCAGAAGCGTTCAAATCTTTATATGACATGCAGCTGCTCAAGGAAAATGTGCACATCACTGAAATTGCTATAAGAATTTAGGTGATAAGAAGTCCTTTGTATTAATATGTAAGTGAGACTGTAACTTTTGCTGAACACAGTGGACACAAGTGACATTTGCTAAATGGAAATTGTTAAATGTTGAACTGTAGCACAAATGGAGAAGACAAAAAGTCAGCAAGCTGCCTAAATAATGTCAACTAAGCAGAAACATATCTTTTCTGTTTGCCAACATTAGCCACCTTAAGCTAAGTATACAAGCAAGTAAGGCTGTAGCAGCAAAACCCTGGATTGTCGTAATTAAGCAAGGCTATGTTTTACTTTAGTGGTGAATTCTGTACAGCCTAATGGCAAATGCATGCCAAAACATAATGTAACAGCAGTACAAAAGAGTCATAAAGTCACAATGACTAAATTATGGCAGTTACACAGCATCAATCTCATGTTTGCTAACTTAAGCTAACATTTGCTAGCCTACCCTAAGTTATTGGTACTGTAACAGCTATACACCACTCTAAACACTTTTGAGTGTATTTAGTTGAGCCAGGGAGCATTTTATTACTTATGAAAAAGATTTTATCACAAGAATGAAATTTCTGTCAGAAGTTATTTAGTCTCACTTTAAAGCACAATTAATATGCAGTAGATTTAGGAATTGCTGTTTTGAATGCTATTAAAATCCATAGCTATAAGAATTATATCATGCTATTCTTGTGTACTATACAGTGCCCGTTCAAAATGTGCCTGTTTGGAACGGGCCGATTACTTGGCCTTTGGTATTGCTGCTTGAAGCTATCTCCAGAACCATTGTACCCCAAAATTACTTACAGAGGGACCCCAAAGCACTTAGCATCCACACCATAGTCTACTACTGACTTAATGTGTACTCCTATTTTAGAGAAAAACATTATACTACCCCATTTACCTGACAGATGTGGCAGATTCAGAATTTACTCACAAAAGATCACCATTAAAATTTGGAGTAATCACAGACATTTGCTTTATGGACTGATGGCGGTTCGCCACCAATCAGCAAATATCTGCGTTAATCAACCGACAGAACTGGACCGAGTACAGAGACGGACTCACAGAGACGGATTCGGCTCCAGAATGTGAGAGAGTGTCTGTGTGCGCAAAGAGAGAGAGAGAGAGAGAGAGAGAGAGAGAGAGAGAGAGAGAGAGAGAGAGAGAGAGAGAGAGAAAAGGTGTATAGGCAAATATTTTCTTTTTCTTTTTTTTAAATTAACTCGATAATAAAGCCGTAAAGTGTAAATCTTTCAACTCAGGAATACAGATAGGATTGGAGATGAACACGTAACCGCGATCAGCTTCTTGGGAAATTAAGAATCAATGCCACCGCTCCACTTAGCACCAAATGCAATGTTTAATTTTAAATGAATGTAGCCTACTGGCAGTCTGGCACACGTGGGTGCTCAGTATTTTCCGGAGCACCCACGGTATCGGCGTATATGGTAGCAAATGGTGTGCACCTCTAACCCAGTCAAGGAACGGGTTAACGGAAATGTAGTTTTGGCCAATCGGATGTGGTTGTGCCAGAGTTGGTAATTTAATTTTGCAGATTAGAACCCAAATTAAAACATAAGCAACTCAATTTTCTGAATGTTAGAACATTGTGTCAAATTGGTCGTTATTACTGTAACTTATAAAGTGTCAGGTTTACTTAAAAACGTCATCTGACGTTGTTGTTTAGTAGCTAACTCAGAGATTATCAGATAATGAAATTACTGATTTAGCAGGGGGGGTTAACACTTTTGCAAGGCACTGTATCCTTATCACATTCTCATTAGGGGCAGAGCCCCCCTAAAGGTCTGATCCTAGAATCGCCCCTGGCCCTCAGCCTATTTTTCACACACCTGCAGATGCTCTGTTAAGAAAGTCTTCAACCTACCGGTGGGTCGCTTCATCCCTGATGGAAGCTAACAGCAGCACATTTCTCCCTCTCAAATGCATGCATGACTATCTCGCTGTGTCTGACAAAGAAAGATCTAAATCACTTTTGCTGGTAGAAAACTATATAGAAGATGACTCAGCTGTTTCAAATGGAAGGGCTTTGAAAAAACATCTTAAGGGAGTGGGTGCATTGGTATGGAAATAATTTCTTACAACTCCACATAATTTAAAGAAGGAGCTGCTGATAGAGTTTGGAAAGGAGGCAGATCTAATTTAAACATTTTGCTGAAGATGCAGTCATTGAGAGATTGGACAAATGTGCCATGCTTGATAAGTCTCTGTTTATAACAATATTGTGTCAGTTATTCAGAAATAAAGAAACCATCTCCACATGATACTTACCTTCTGCATAAACTTTTAATTACACTTACTTCTCAAGATACTTTTGCTGCTGCAGAACACTTATAAAGAATTCTCACTTGCTCCAGATAACCTGCATGAGATTACAGGAAGAGTCTCAACTCAAGGCACTGCAGAAGGCAAGAAGCATCTTCAATCCCTGAACGCAGTCCTACTAAGCACTCCCTTCTGCTACCATCTGGGAGTAGACTTTACAATCACACTGATCTCAAACAGATGCAGGATGAACTCTGTTCTTTAGCTATACATCTGCTCAAAAGAGAAAATGACTAAAACTACATACTATACTATATTCAACAAAATAAGTATGTATTTGTCATTACAATTGGTATGTATTTGCAAAAATGTGTATGCATTTGTTAAAAACGTATATGTATTTGTTATTTTCTTTTTACATAAAGGGCAAATCTGAAGTTTATGTTTATGCTGAAGCTTTGATTACTGTTAATGTTTTTTGTCATAAATGTTCCCTCCTTTGCTGCCTACTGATTTCTTTTTTATAATGTACTTTATACACAGCATATACTGACAATAGGAAACAATATTGATAAAAAGGGCAAAGAGCTAGTATTATGCTGCATTATACTGTAGGGGTTGAGACTATTATAAAATCTCATCCGCTCATTTTTAAACGTGTTTTTAGTTCCGTGGCTCTAGGGATGGCAGTATCAGTCGGGCGGCCCACTACTTTGATCCAGGCTAAAATATCTCAACAACTTTTGGATGGATTGCCATTGCCAAATTAGTTGCAGACGTTCATGGTTCCCAGAGGATGAATCCTAATGACTCTAGTGATTCTGTGGCTTTTCCTCTAGCGCCACCAGCAGATTGACTTTTGTGGTTTTGAGTGAAATGTTTCGACAAATGTAGAAAAGTATATTCTCCTCTATTCATTTGATGACACACATGATGAATGTTTTTCTTTCGAACTCAACGGTGGGGACACTAAATCTGCCCTTGAACATAGACTTGAGACGTTGTCTAGCTTAGATAACAACATGACAATAACACCGAAGGACACAAATTCTACGACCAACAGCCATGTTGAGAATTACCGTTATTCCTGTAGACAGAATGGTTCAGTTTAGTACTTGTGATCAAGTATTACAAGAAACTAGATGCAAACTATTGGATTTGCCAGAGCAAGACAGATAATAGTGCAGATGAGTGGACAACATACAACAAACACATTTAAGGAAAAGAAATCCTGTGGTGGAGCATCACACCCGTTTTTAGAATATGCATTATAGTAGTCTCACAATGTCAGACCTTCCTCCACAGCGGTGCAAAGGAAGGTCTGGGTATTCCATACAACAATACAGGATAGGTGAAAAACATGCTCTGGTTAATTGGCATTTCTTTAAACCAATCACAATTGTCTTTGGCAGCGCTAGATTCTGCTGATATGGTTTTTACCGATTTTGCAATATTTTCTGTTCTGTTCTGGCAGACTGAATTTTCCTCGGGATATTAAAATAATATTAAATCCTAACTTGTGTTCAGGCTTCCACATGATGGGGTTTTTGTAAACATTAGCTACACGAGCAAACTCAATAAGTGAATAGCTGAGTAGACTGAATAACCAAGTGATACTGTGATACTTGTGCATGTAAACACACTTAATCATACATCTAGCCCACTATGATAAACCAATGTGATAAAGACTGGAGGCAGAGTACTACGCTGTGTGCACGGGAGAAAGAGAGGATAACGGCCATGATTTATTCATTGATGAAAGGAACCCTAGTATTTTATTTATGATATCTTTAAATATAGCTCATGTGAATTAAATAAGTGATTGAAAATGGATGTTCCAACCTAGATTCATGTGTATCCCACACACTGCACACACTGAACCCAGGCATGTGCACACACATAGACAAACATACATCACAGCACACAGTCACAAACAAATACAAGTGGATAAAGGCACACACTCTGTTCCTCAGTGTTGCTCCTGACAGACAACTTTTTAACTCTTGGCTGTAGTACTGTAATGCAAAATCAAACTCATACTGCAGCTGAATTTACTGCTACTGAATAATAACTAACAACATTCAACGATCAGTAACAACTCATCAGGTTATTGTGATTAAATGCAGAATTATCAGGAATAAAGGGTCCAGCATTTGGTCTGGGGAATTTAAATGATTATAAACAGGTTGGCCAAATGACATACCTACATATCACCAGAACAAATACCTCTCCCAGCTCATTCTCACTTTATCACAAGTAGTTGAGCTGACATGACTCTTAAACCTGGAGATGCTTAGCTTATCACCTTGCATGGCTCTGTTCAAAAGGTAAAATAAATCAGCCTACCAGCCTGTGCAAGTGTAAAAAGACAACATGTTGTGGTTTTGCAGGGGGTTATGACTTTTTCCTGGCTAGGTGCCTGCCTCTAGTCTTGCTATGCAAAGCTAAGCCGTAAACCTGCAATAACTGATTTGTGGTCACTTGGGGGCAGTGGTGAACAACATTGACATATCACCTTTTAAGCTGATACAGTATGGCAAACATATCAGCAAACAGCTGCTTATTTCCACATTCAGATATTACAGATAAATGTTATAATTTACAAACAAATCAAAAGAAGTTGGTTTATGTATAAAACATAAATAAAAACAGAATACAATGAATTGCAAATCCTTTTCAACCTATATTCAATTGAAGACACTACAAAGACAAGATAATTAATGTTCAAACTGATAAACTTCAACTTCAAACAGTGGGCAGTGATCTGACCACTCTTTTCAGTAACGAGTAATCTAACGCGTTACTATTTCTAAACCAGTAATCAGATTAAAGTTACTTATCCAAGTCACTGTGCGTTACTGTTTTTGTCATTTTCCTTAGTAAAAATATAGATTTTTGCTTTCTTCTTGAGTCTCGGGGAGTGAAGTCACGTATTCGACAGTTCACGTTTACAGCATGTGGACAGGTCACGTGCACCACGCAGCGACACAAACGTAAACAACAATGGAGGGAGGAGAGAGATGCGTTTTTCTAGCTGGAAATACAGTCCCTATTTTGAGTTTGTGTCAGCTAAAGACGGCAATATTAAGGTTCGTTGTACACTCTGTGCTAACTAGCTACAAAAACACTACATCAAATTTGAAAAAACATTTGGAGTCGCAGCACTGCAGTCAAACTTACAGAGCAAGTCCCACCAGGTGGTGCAAAGCAGAGAGCAGGAGGTCCCCCACCACCCAAACAACAAAAGCTGGACTTCGGTGTTAAACCAAGTAAGTGGGGGAGAGTTGAAGAAGTTGATTGGGCAGTATGTTGTAGTGGAAATGCTGCCCTTAAACATGGTTGACTCGCTCTCTTTCGTGCCATAATAAACAAGATCCCTACTACTGGCCATGCCGAGCTGCCTCACAGTAAACCGGTTGTCATTTTTATGTTGAGGCTGTGGGGGTGTAGTTGCTGAATGTAACTAATAAAGTAACTTGTAATCTAACTTTGTTACTTTTAAAATCAAGTAATCTGTAAAGTAACTAAGTTACTTTTTCAAAGTAACTGTGGCAACACTGCCAGTGGGTGCTCCGTGGTTTGTTGTCGGTGTCGGCAGGCGCGACGGCGGCGGAAGGAGAGGAAGCAAAAGCGGAGATGCCGGTCCGGCCTCTAGCGAGAGTGAGGAAAGATCCCCACAAGCCTCCTCTTCCGAGTATGTTCCTCACCAACGCAAGATCCCTGGCCAACAAAATGGAAGAGTTGAATCTACTCACCGAAGGAAATCGCCAAGTCTGTGACTGCTGCGTTTCAATAATATCAGAGACCTGGCTTCACCCGCGTATTCCTGACGCAGCCGTGCAGCTAGCTGGGCGCACTATGTCTATAACTATGACCGAAACAAAGACTCCGGTAAGAACAGAGGTGGCGGTCTGTATATTTATGTGCACGACAAATGGTCTAGAGATAACTTAACCGTACATGAATACTGTTCACCAGACCTTGAGTCCATTTCTGTTAAATGCTGTCCATTTTTCTTGCCCAGAGAGCTAACAGTAGTGCTAATCAAGACTGTGTACATACCACCCGATGCTAACGTTAGCACAGCTCTTTCGCTGTTGTCCAACAGTATTAACAAACTGCAGAAGTCACACCCCGACAGCGTACACATTATTGCGGGTGATTTTAATCAGGCAAACTTAAAGTCTATCCTGCCTAAATTTTATCAGCATGTGAAGTGTCCGACCAGAGGGGAAAACACTTAAGACCATGTTTACACAAGCATTAAACATGCAAACAAAGCCACACAGTTTCCACTCAGAGCACTTCTCTCTGCTCCTCACCCCTGCATGCAAACCTCTCATAAGAAGCACAATCCCACTGATAAAGACAATCACCACCTGGCCAGAGGATGCACTTCCTCAGCTAAAAGATTATTTCACACACACCGATTGGAGTGTTTTTGAACATCAGGACCTGGCGGTATACACAGAGGCTGTACTATCGTACATCAAGTACTGCACAGGGAATGTCACGGTGAACAAATGCATCTGGGTATTCCCCAATCAGAAGCCCTGGATGACCAGCCACGTCAAGACACTACTCAAAAATCGCAATACCGCCTTCAGGTCAGGAAACAAAGTACTATAAAATGCTGCCAGAGGTGACCTGAAGAGAGGAATCAGGAAAGCCAAGGTCGACTAAAGGAGAAAAATAGAAAGCCACCTCTCCAATAACAACCCTCGGCAGGTATGGCAGGGCATCCAGCAGATCACCAACTTCAGGGGGCAGACCAGCGCAGCTGTGGACTCAAGCATCGCACTGGTGAAAGAGCTGAACACCTTCTTTGCAACACCTAGATTTAGATTTATGTTTACTGGGTGAACTGCTGCTAAGAATTTAGTTGTTCATTTTTGTACAATGACAATAAATCTTCTGATTCTGATTCATCCCAAAAAAGCTGGGACAGGGGCGTGTTTACCACTGTGTTGCATCACCTTCCCTTTTAACAACACTCAATAAGCGTTTGGGAACGGAGGACACTAATTGTTGAAGCTTTGTAGGTTGAATTCTTTCCCATTCTTGCTGCAGCTGCAGATTCAGGTGATAATAATTCTCTGTATATTACAAGTGACCCCTTTCAACTTGTTTTCACATTGTTACTGATATATTGATACTCTAACAAAACTAGGTCAATGTGCTTAATTGTGGCCAAATTGTAACAGTCCAAAGCGGTAGTGGTTATAATGTGAATTCCTAGTTTTCTTGGCACATTCTTATACATACATTCTAAGTTATGAGCCTTTCTTATGCAAGGGCTGTACAATTGATTAAAACAAATAATGCATATACTTAATGTTGACTGACAAAATCTTCCACATAAAGTGACAGCCAGGGCACCCATGTTTTCTCTGAGATCACTGTCCAAATCCAAAACATTGAAGCAGTTGGAGAAATGAATACCTTTTTCCTTGGTTTGCATGCAGATTGTAAATTATCTTTATCATACTTTATCCTTTCATCTTGACAGAGTCCCAATGACCCATTAATGTCTATTCCTTACCACCAAGCCAATAGATGATGATTCAGGAAGAACATGTGAAAGAGGATCCTTAAGGGATGTACTTTAAAATGATGTTACATAGCCACAGAGAGAGTGTAATGCTTAATAAGTTATATCTTTAAACTGCTGATTTTGCTTGACCTAGGTTATCGTTCAAACAGAAAGGCACACGTGCAAAAAGATGTTCCAAACAGCCACCAGGAAAATCTATGGTTGAATAAAAGCTAACATTAACTAAGCCTAACCTTCCCATGTTTTTGTGTCTAAGTGACTGATGGGAGCAACAGTTTTTGAAATTGGTCCAGTATTAAGCAAAACCAGCGGTGAAACAAGCTGAAATTTAATTTAATGGGCAATTGGCCACTGACATGCTCAGATTATTATTCTAAATGTCCGACAACATTATGGAAAGGATACTTAGAGAGATAGACCTTTTTGTTAAAGAGTACGATCCTTTTTGTTTTACATGAAACCTGAAATCGTTATTGCCAAAACCCACCAGACCCCATTTAAATAAACAGTAATTTCATCATTGTAAAACACACTTCATTCAAAGTCGACAGAAACAAAATAAAACTATCAAAAGTTGACTTTGTCCGTCTTTCCACTGTTCCAACAATAAAATACCACTCTGGTTTGGTTGAAATAAATCTTTAATTTATCCATTTAGATGTGAAAATATGCTGGCTCTATACACGCTAAAAGTATTGTTTGAGTCTGGTGAGTTTGGCTCTGTAGTCATCCTTTTCATAATCTTGTCAGACACTTATAATAACAATCTAAGCCTTTCAGTGGCAAAAACAGCACTTCTAGTAGGCGGAAATTGACTGTGCGCATTTGCCCGATTTGCCACTACCGGTTACAGCGTTCTCGCTCACAAATGTCACTCGCTAATGTTAACACATTCAATAAATATCTCCAGCTAAGGAATTTGAGGTTGCTGCTGAATTTTAGTACTGTTAATTGAGCTCTGTTTGGTCAGTCATGAAGTCAATGTAGCTTTCAGCCAGCTGTTTAAAGTAATACCAGTGTTAAATTAACGTTTGTTGACATGGACTGTATGGACTGTATAGACCTACTATATACTTATTATATTTTTTCTTGTTTCTAGTTCTGTTCAGTTATTATTTCCTGTTTTATTTTTAAATTCTCATCTTGTCTCTGGCTGTATTCGGAACCACCTACTACTACGTGCTTTTGCGGTTTTGTTTAAAGTAGCAGCAGAACTGGCAAAATGGAAACATCACATTCTGTCTGTGTGCTGTCCCTCTGCACTGCTGGACAGACTAACAATAATCTAAGCCATTAACTGATTTTTCTGTAGAAACAATACCTCACTATTGTGTATGCTTAGGAGAGCCAGTAAACACTCTCCAGCTTCAGGAGCACAGCTCTGCACCACACATTGTACCACTACCAAGCCATCATTTGCAATGTGTGCTCTGTGCCAAAGTAATGTGTCTGTAAATGGAGGCAAAGAAGCCAAATTCCAAATTAACTGACCTGAAGCAGACCAGGGATATATGCTGCTCCCAAGCACTAGAAGCTTTAAGAAAATCGGGACTCAAGAGGCTGCCAGAGAAACCATCTGTGTGCTGTGACTGCATAAGCTCCATCAGCTGTGCTGTCACCCTAATCTCTGCACCGCCATTTTAGCTTCAATATTTGAAAACAAATTCAATGCAAAAGCAAACAGTGGATGGCTCTCTCCTTTACAAAATAAGTATTTCTGAAAGCCAGACTATCTTATCATAAATAACGAAAGGATCAGGAATGTTCTTTTTAATATTGTCTTGTAAAGTAACCCTTTCATTTTGTCAATTAATCTAATCAGGATTAAAACATGGAAGGAAACACATGCATATATTTTACTATGCAAACCATAGGAAAATATAGCTATTGTTTTTACTATTTAAATAAGCATTGCCACATGTTAAAGACAACATTTAGCATTTCCACACTGATGTTATATAACAGCAACTGAAGGTATACTGTAACCTAGAGCATTGCTAGCTATGTCACTGCAATAATGGCTGTTTCTATTTTGTGAATGTCATAAGCACTAGTTATAACACTGTAGGTGGTCTCGCATAGCCAGACCTATCTCCACAGCGCTTTAGGCAACTCCTCATAAAACTCCAAACCATTAAAAACATTTAAAAAGTTTGATGTGGTAATTTTATATTTTTCTGCAGTGCCTCATAAAACGAGGCTGTAAATAGGTTTTTTTTTTTTATGTGTGCAAAACTAACATAAACACAACACCCTCACTTTACAACACAAGGGCCTGTAAATTTTAAATGAATGTCCCAAAGTAATCGCTCATGGGACTATTTAGACATATTAACCACCAAGAAACATCAAATCATATATCAACCAACATCTTACAGCACGACAATCACATCTTGGCCTCATGCATGTTTAGACTTTTAAACATATAGACATAGCATACATCCTGTACACACTGGATATATGAAGTTCAACTGGAAACATTACTTGATTTAATCATTATGTTCCAGTGAACCAGGAGAGTATAGAGAAATCTGTGGAAGAGGTGGGCCAGCTGGTACAAGAAGAGGGTCTGAACCGCCTGATCAACAATGCAGCAATCAATGTGGTAGCCGACTTTTATACTGTTACTGCTGAGAAGATGATAGAAAACTACCACACTAATGCTGTGGCTCCTCTAATGATCCCAAAGGTAATGTTTATTATTCTATTAGATGTTGTGCTTTCTGTCGACTTGGGTATTGAGGATCAACATTTTCTTTTTGGAACGTCTTCAGCTCTCACTTCACCAGATAGTGAAGTAAAAAAGAAAAGAAGCTATATTTCACACCAGGAGCAGGACCCGCAAGTGGTTAATTTTTCTAAATACTGCGAACTAAAACAAAAGGAAGATCTTGATGGACAGAAGTAACAAAACCCCCTTAGCCTAGAGGAGACTGTATTTTATGAATATTGATTGGAAGTCTGATTTCAGTTGGCCCAGAGTACAGGGTGGACTGCAGAGCAGCACCCAGTGCTAGTAAACAAGACTAGATGAAAACCTAGTATATGGCTGGACCATGTATGGTCAATTTGCTAAATGTGCTAAATGTGGACAAATTGTTACAGGGATTGTCACCGGTGGTGTGAATAAATCTGTAGTGCTCTCAGTAATAAACTATTTGTTTGTTGTATTCTGAACTAGAATATCACATGATGACATGGTAAAGTTACATTTGAGACAAATAATTGAAGACTGGTTTCAATGTAATTGGGCCATTTTAAACTTGTTGTTCTGGATTACTCATCTAAAGTGTTATTGTGTAATTAATGTAACTTTGGGAAACAGACCAGACCTAGGTGTAACCTCATGACAATGATGAACCACAGCCTGATGTTGGTCTTGATCAGCTGCAGTATATATTCATGGCCAAACTGAACCTAACTCTCCGCTCACTTCGGTGCATCGATGTTAATATCTCCATCGGAAACTGAAAGTGAAAACTAAAGTTCCACTGGCATTGTTTCCATGCGCTACTTTCAGATGGTGCTATTTTAAAGAAGATTTCTCCTTTCTTCGTAATGTGTAGGCCTACTCCTTTTTGTTATTTGAGTATTTTATATACTTTCACTGCGCACCTACCGCTGAAGCACCGCCCGCATCCTTTCGGCATTTTAGCCCTAATTCAAATATTGTGTGTGTTCCTGACTGCCCATTTAGATAGGAGAGATGGGACAGATTCAGACTACTCGTATAGTATATTCAGTAGTATCCCAAAAGCGTGATGATATAATACAAAGAGAACATAAGATAATAAAAAAGAACAAAAATAGTCTCTGGATTGAATCTCCAGGTATTTTAGAATTTGTATCATCAAGGGCAGGGTTCAAAATGAACTTTTTCGTCCACCAGCCAAATGGCTAGTGAATGTTCAATTTTTACCAGCCACTCAATAGATTACCATTGTTTTTTTAACTGGTGAGTGAAGCAAATCTACCAGCCAATTGCATATTTTACCAGCATTTGGCTAGTAAGGTGGTCATTTTGAACCCTGATTAAGGGTATTATAAGATGCTGCATCTGCTGAAAGACAATATCATACATTCTATCTCAATCATTGCATTAGTAAGGCATCATTGCATTAAAACTGTAATGTGGCCTGACATACTTATACACTCAGTATCCAGTATATTAGGTACACCCAGCTGAAATGTATGCAGTCTAATACAACAGTCCTGCAATAAATCCTACCTTCATGAGTGTTATAATGTTTAGTTTTTGTTTTAGAGAGGTGTTGATTTCACTGTATGATCATTTTGGAGGATGTAGTTTGTGGTGCTGTTTAACTCTATTATGTTATACTGGCAGGTGTTTCTGGTATTTAGCCTACCCTCGTTGATGTAAACGGTTTGTAGAACAATCTAAATGGAGAATTCAAGCAATTTCTCTGTAAGTTGGACATGCTGCCACTAGAGGGCACTATTTGTATTCATTACCACAGACTGTATAGTGACGTGTCACTCTGACTGGAATTGCCCAAAATGCAAGATTTGATATTAAAATAATTTCTAAACTGTGTATCTCTAGATTGTGTAGTAGCAGGGGTTAGTTTTGTTATCAATGTTATACATTATATTTATCAAACTAACCACACACCATGGTAATTATCACAAGATTTTGCAGATTCAAGAAGCTCTAATGCAATATTGGTTACATCTTACTTCTCAGCATACTGATTGTGACTCCATCTCATAAAAACCCTGTACAGTAGGTTGATTCCAGCTGCAGCTGTGATGTGTTTTTTATCCTACCCCTACCAGGCATTCCTGCCTCTGTTGAAGCAAGCTGTTTCTAGAGGAGGAGCAGGGGGTGCACGAAGCATGGGCACCCAGAGGGCAGAAGTCATTAACATGACCTCTCTGCTGGGCTCTGTGGAGCTCAACTGGGGGGGACCGGGCCAACAACTTCAAATGGTACCCCTACAGGGTGTCCAAGGTATTGTTACCATTGGATAAGTATATTTGCTTGAAACATTTTTAATAAAAAAGTACAAGACCGTTAAAGCAACACCAAAGCGCTTTTCCTCGTCGGTCCGCCTACAGGTTGGAAGTGGAATTGTCCATTACCGCTGTCTCATTCGAACTACAGATCCGATCTGGCAAACTTGCATAGTGCGGTTATAGCCGATAGAGGGCCGCAAAGCGAATGCAGAAGTGCCGTTCACCCTGTTACGAGTTGACAAACCACTGAAACGATTTTGGAAACATTATTTTAAGGTACAAAAGAATCTTTGGTGTTGCTTTAAGGCATGTAAGGCAGGGTTCCTGCGGGTCCTTAAAAAGTCTTAAAATGCCTTAAACAAAATGCTGTGAAATTAAGGTCATGAATGATCTTAAATTTGCTTTAAATTAGCTGTACGTATGAAATTAGCTGACAGTGTTTTTAAGATGATAGGGTAAATTGTTACCAACTGTCACACCCGATAGCTTACTGTAAATCCTCTAATGTGTCTTTAGTTACCTCACCTTTGAAGCCATTTGTAGTATATTAGAGATGATGCCTTGCGGCATTTTCAGGAGTTTTATGTTTATTTATTCATTTATGTCAGGGACAATGCACACTAATAATACATAAAAGTAAAAATGTACCAGAATTAGCCTGGAGACTATTTTACATCCGCTGTCCCTGGACTGGTGGTAAGAGGTCACCCTAAAATTAGATTAGATGATTAAGCTATCAATAATACAAACAGATTTGGCCCTATACAATAAAAGTTGATTATACTAATACTAAAAGAAAATAACATAAAAACAAGAACAGTTGGCTGAGATCAACACAAATACACACACAGGTCAACTGGGACAAAAAATATGGCAATGACGATGGTGTATGGATTTCTTATCAAGAACCTTAAGAGTTTGTTTGTATAGGGAGTGTAGTGGTTTGAGAGAAGTTTTGCTTGCTTGTGACCAGGTTGTCAAACAATAAGTGATATACGAAAAGATCATCAAGTGCATGTACATCATCGCAGCCTTTGTTGACCTGCAGCTTCGGGCATATCTTAAATTTGCATTATTACAAACTAGATTGCCTGGTTGGATCTACTCTAGGATGCCCAAGGACTATAAGGACATTATTAGGCTATTACGTTTGTTAATAATATCTTATTAATGTCTCCACAAATTCTCTTTCCTATCAAGTAATTTCTTTCAACATTTTTGGATCTTAAACTATATTTGTGGTGGTCTTAAAAAGGTCTTAAAAAACATTAAATTTCAGTTTAAAAATAGTGCAAGAACCCTGGTAAGGTAGGTTACCTATGCTTTGCTATGGCTTCAGAAAGGGAGCTCAGGCTGTTTCAATAGGGTTTTTTTTCTTTTCTGACCAGGTAAATGAAAGAAATTCATAAGCACTTTTTTGATTCAACATTTTGCAACAATGGATTTTAGGATACGTGAAATATCAGCTGCACCTTCCACCATCCCCCCCATGGTTTAACTGCTGTGGTGTTGGGTAAAACTGTACTATAGTGGGTAACGGGTTTGCAAAGTATTGCATGGTGAGTCGCTGTATGACTGTAGACCTGGAGCCTGATGGGATTCTCTGTATGGCTATACACCCTGGCTGGGTCCGCACTGACATGGGGGGGTCTGAGGTAAGAGCCTGCTCTGTCCAATTCTTGTGGACTGCCATCTACTGTAGGTAGTAATGCACTGACTATTGGTTTTGAGTACCCAGTATTCATACAACCCCACTTTAAATAATCCAAACTATTAATTTAAATAGCTGTGATCAAAGCATACCAAGCTCTGAGAAAATTGTAATATCTTTCAAGGATCAAGGAAACTTTATTATCCCTGAGGGGCAATTTGATTTACAGCCAGCAGTACCACACACCAGACAAGCAATGTAAGAAACAACAAAAACCCAGGGAGACAGTCAAAGACAAATAAAGCATAACATAAACATCAAGTCAATAAATTTTGTAGATAGACAAAACTACGTTACTTTTCATACCCTCAAGGCTTTTATATTTATATTGGTGTGGAAAATGTTTTTATAGAGTATGCATTTTACTAAAATGTATCTTATGTCACATGGTGAAAATGGTCTTTTACCAACTCTTGAGAGTTGTCACACATTTTATATTTAGATTGCAATTTAGTGTCCTTAGTGATGTGTATAGGGATAATTGTTTTGACATTTCTAAGAAGTGTGTCTGAATTTCATTTCTTTGTGTTTATCTGTCGCTTTCTAGGCTCCACTGAGTGCAGAGAGCATTTCTTCCATCTTGTCTGTGATTGGTGGACTGACTGAAAAGGATCATGGGTCATTTCTGAATTTTACAGGAGAAGTGTTGCCTTGGTGACCCTGATTCCATTTATGATCAACTTCAAAGATGCGAAGATTAAAAAAAAAATTATTGACTTAATCAAGCTTTAATCTTTACCATTAATTAGAAATCATGCGTACATCACCAAAATCAAAGTTCATTACATATAGGAGAGCAAAAGTTCAATTTCTTTTAAAGAGATTACATTAAAGTGTTCATAAGTACTGTAGGTGGTATGCTGTGTTTTTTTAGTCGCAAGTTGTTTGGTGTTGATCTATCCTTGATGATTTTCTTCTGTATGTTTATATAGAAATAGTATAGCTTTATATAGTGTTACCTAGGGGGTTTGGGTTATATAACCTATAATAACTTTGTTTTCCAGCAGGGTGACTTAACATTATGTTTTTATTGTTGAAGTACCATTTTAAGGTTTCCCATTGTGTGTCGCTCTTTCAGCAGGCCGTCCTGCGAAAATAATAGGGGACGAATCTGGTAATAATAATGATCTTATATAATGTCTTTTTAATTCATGATCCTGTCTTGGTGGCAATTTAGCTGTTACAATTGTAGGCGAGTTAAGTGTGTCTTATCATTGTCAGTTTACAGCACCTAGCTACAGCTGGTTTGGGTACAGTTGGATGATAAAGCAGAGCTGAAGTTGAAAGTGCAACTTAGAAAATGAACATATCGGATGTATCAAACCTCCAAACAGCTAACAACCTGAACTTATTGGATATAATTATTACTTAAAAGTGCAATAGAAATGTTGACTGTGGTGTATATATATTAGATAAACATGACTGCTTAGGCAGGATTCAGTGCAAAACAGTGACAGTTCTTGTCCTACATGGCAGCAGGGGCATGGCTTGATCGTTGAAGTTCTCTGACCTAAACATTTGGTAAGCAGGCCTGCAGAGGGATCTTCAAGGACAAGAACTGAAGATCAGGTCATGTTACACTTCGTAAAAAGCCATTTACATCTAATCAAACCAGTTTGCCCAGAATGGTGTGCAGGAAGTCATGTGCTGGGTGTCTGTGGAGAGAGAGAGAGAGGGGGGTGTGCCTAGAGTGGCAGAAACAGGAGGAACAGTTATATGATAAGATGCAGCTTTGAATTTCTCTTGCTGACGAGTTATTTTGTTTCTGTGAACTTTGAAGAGTTCTGCATGGATTATAGCACAGGAAAATACTTGCTGAAGAAAAGGATGAGCTGCGTTTTCATTACTTACTACAGGTAATGTGTTTGTGTCCTCCATGTGATTTTGTATTAGTTCAAGTGAAAAGCAGAAGGGTTGTATTTTATCTTTACCATTCACCAGTCTTAAAAAAAGAAGAAAGCCAACTTTCTTTGTTTAAATACAACTTACAACTTTGTAGGTTTTTCCTTGCACTGTTGATTTTGTTTTGCATGCGGTGTGAGCAGGACAAGTGCTATTTGACTAAACCATATCTGACAGGAGATAAGCATGTCTTTTTGACCATGCCACAGTTGTACCAGGTCTCTTTACCTTAGTGAATAATCAAACTACTAAAGTGTGTTCCAGAAGTTAGCAGGCATAAGGACATTTTTACCTGATTATCTCTGCAAATCGCATACAGTTCACATGTGTGCTATCTGTGCTCTTTGTTTGGATACAGGTATGTAATATTGTAAGACCAACTGAATCTTGTAGCTTTTGTCACAAACTTTTTAAAAACAACTTCAGAAGGTTTGGAAATGCTCTGTAATTTTTGCCAAAGCTCTAAATCGACATTTATACAAGTGGATCTACTTACTGGTTTACCTCAAAACGAGGTCAATCCAGGACTAAAACATAGGTTTTACTGTACTGATAACATTAAAGATGGCTTCGTTCTTAAGTGTTCCAGTAAGCCAGGACAGTTTGAAGTGAGGCATGAACAGCACTAGGACCCTCAAACTGAAATGGCTACATTTAATTTAGTCATCATTCATTGTATTATTTACACCTGCTTTTCCTACTGTGAGATGTTAAAATGATTTACTAATGCTAAATTAGTATTTATGACTCTGGCTGTGATATTGATACACTTTGACTTTTTGCCAGTGTGCCATGCTGTTTTTTCTTTCTATCTATCTGTATTACCACTTCCATCTCCTGGAAACTGAGAAAGGTTTCAACTCCTATTAGGGCTACAATTAAGTATTATTTTCATGGTCAATTAATCCATTTACTTTTTTTTAATTAATCTATTGTTTACAGTAGTCCTCAAATGTCGGAGAAAGTCAAAAATGCCTGTCACAAGTTCGAAAAGCCCAAGTTGACATTTTTTAATAATTTGTTAAAAAATGTAACACAGCAAAACCCAAACCCAAAGGTATTCAGTTTTAACTGTTGAAAAACCAACACAGCAGCAAGTCATCACATCAGAGAAACTTAAAAATCTGTGGAATTTTTGTGTTGTTTTTAATAATTGTCATTTTATGTTGATGGCGTAAAGTGACCAATCATCTTCAGCAGTAACTCATTTACCTTCACCTGGTTGACACCAGACCCTTCTCAATTGTAAGTGAGAGTGGGTCTGGGCAAGGTTAATTCGTAGCTCATGTCCAAAGGATCGTCACCAACGGAAGCCACTCAAATGCCTCTGGGCGCATTGGATAGTCCTTCAACCAATCAGACCAATGATCCGGGTGACGTAGCAGCGACAGCGGCATCAGCGGGTTGCTACGCTTCGGTAGCCGTCATGTTGAATGTAAACAAAAAGCTGCTCGCAGTCGCTGAGCTATCGTCATTGTGTAAAGCCCGCCTCAACGGTTGTGATTGGTGCCTCAATTTGGAAAAATTGGAAATGGGCTTGAATGGGCTCTTGGCCAGACTAATGCTGTGTTCATGCCACCTGGGAATAACAGAGATGCATGGCGAAAGAAACGTCTATATTTCAGCGGATAATTTTTTTTGGGGTACATCAACTAGCCAGCCCGAACAATTAAAGGGTCCTTGTTTAAAACGTCACGTTTTTAACATTTTTAACATTCACTAGTAGCCGAATCCAGAGTTATTAAACTAGGTATGACGAACGCGCATAATGGACGCGAGCAGACCCGCGGACTGCGCCCGCCCGCTCACATGACTGTTCTCCCAAGGTCCTGTAGCTGTAATAATGGATATAGCTAATGGTTGTAATTCACCATGTGTTCTATTAATATATCCATGGTATTATCTTATGATACACCCGAGGGATGTATGTATGTTGTAAAGCCTGTAACGTGGATGTAACGTCATGTATGATGTAGGATGTATTAAGAGAACGATAATACCATAATTAGCTATATACCTACATAACGTTACGACAGACATAGCTAGTGATTACATCGCCTTGGTTCTCTCTTATGATACATCCGAAGGCTGTATGCTGTAATGCTTGTAACGTAGATGAGGGATGAAGCCATGGATGAGCCCTGTTTACGAAACTACAGGCTAACCTTAATAGCTAGCACTAGCTAGTAGCTAGTAGCACGACATAATGATTAAATCTCCTTGGTTGTCTAAATACATCCATCGTTTATTTAGATAAGCATGTAAACGTTCAGGAACAACGAAAACACAATGTTTAACGTTAGTGAATATTGAATAAATATTTTAGACAATAAAACGGCAAGTTCATGAGTTCGCCACTTGTAAGAAACACGAGAGAGGAGCTCATGAACAAGCTTGTTGCTACCGGTTGCTATGACAACACAACCAAACTGTTGCTGGTGCGCATGTCCATCGTGACGTCATGGGCCAGTCAAACGCGGAAGAGCCGAGCTCCATGTTTGCTTTATGCGCTTTTGAGCACTCCATTGGAATGTACGGGGCTTCCCGCCGAACACTGTATCCAGTTCTCTTAATACATCCATGGTTCACATGGGTCGGGATGCGTGTTCTTCTTCTTCTGTTATATTGGCGTTTGGCATAACAACTTGTTGCATGATTGCCACCAACGGTTGGCCGTAGCCTAGAGCATCAGGTGTGTGAAAACATGGAGGCCACAATAACAAAAGATTTGCTGCTGTTTTCTTATACGAGCATAGAAACAGCACATGGACAGGTGTTTGTGTTATCTGCAGGACAACGGACGGGAAAGGACACGGATAAGGTGTTGTTTTTTTATACATGGGCCTATTTATGAATAATTTGAAACATGTTGTTTCTTGGCAATGGCATTTGTCCACAATAAACAGTTTATTGTCATTGAAATATGTTCAGTGAACCAAAGTCACCTACATCAAACGTCAGTTGTCAACAACGCGTCACCAACTGGGAAACTCGGTTAGCAAAATCTAGCCCGAGTTTTCCACCTCTAATTCCCACAGGAAGTGACGTGAATAATGACGTTTTCACTTGGAATTTTTTTTTTTTCAATGTCTATGAATGCAGTACATGCAGTACATGCAAAATTGTCACATGGAGCTTTAAATGCCATCATGTAACAGCAAGCTAGTCTGAATTCTGTAGTTGCTATTCACTTCTGCTACTCACGTTAACCAAATCCAGACAGAAATCCTCTTGTGAAGTGGTGGAATGTTACTAAGTACATTTATTCAAATACTGTACTTAAGTACACATTGGAGGTACTTGTACTTTATTTGAGTCTTTTCTTTTGATGCCACTTTCTACTTCTACTCCACTACATTTCAGAGGAAAATATTGTACTTTTTATTCCACTACATTAATCTTGACAGCTATAGTTACTAGTTACTTTACAAATTAAGATTTTGTTCATACAAAACACATGTAGATTACAAAATACAAGGCTTTATTATAATTCAAACTACCCAACAATATAGGCCTACACGTCCAGGTGAAATGATTTGCCGACAAAACACTTAGTTGATTGACATAACTGTTTTGATCGTTTCCAGTTTCTGCACCAGCATTTTTAGGCCTTTATTTACATAGGACAGCTGAAGACTTGAAAGGGGAGAGAAAGGGGGAATGACATGCAGCAAAGGGCCGCAGGTTAGAGTCTGCGTCGAGGAGCAAACTTCTATGTTTAGGCGCCTGCTCTACCAGGTGAGCTACCCAGGTGTCCTCAATACTTTAATTACATTTTCCTGATGAAATTTAAATACTTTTACTTAACGTTTTCAATGCAGGGTTTTTTCTTGTAACAGAGTGTTTTTACAGTGCGGTATTAGTACTTTTACTTAAGTAAAGGGTCTAAATACTTCCACCACTTGCTGATATTGGTGCTGCCCTATGGCTGAACCTCCAATATGGCTGCCAATGGGTCATCTTTATTTATACAGCACATTTAAAACAGCAAGTGGACCCAAAGTGCTTTACAACCAGGGCAGATGGGGTGAAGTACGCCTTGATACATAGATACAACAGAAGGCTACATACATAAAAAAGTACATAACAAACACAACATCATAAAACAACTTGCATGGTAAAACCAACGTCAAAAAAGAACAAAGTTAAAAGAGTGAATTAAATCAGCAATAGCTCAAAAGCAGTATAGGGAATAAAAGGACCGACCAGGAGGTGGCTTGACAGAAGCCAGGCAGCCTCAGACATCGCTAAAAGCAAGGTGGATAAAATGGGTCTTTGAACTAGATTTGAAGTTTTCAGTCGTAGAACATGCCTTACTATTGGACGGGAGGCTGTTCCAAAGCTGGGAGCAGACAGAGAACGCACGATCCCCTTTGGTTTTGCAGCACGAGTGAGGGAAGAGGAGAAGCTGTTATGTGCCTTCAAACTTCTATAATCTACAGTATTGTCCCATTACATGGTTTGTCTTCCTGTGTTGCAGAGGTATGTAAAGGCCACATGGAGTTTGAGAGTAATGGTTCCACTGATGGACTATCCAGCCCCGGCGGGGCTGCTGTCAGCTGCTGACGACCTGAGTATGCCGTTCTCCAACACGGTCAAGTACTGCATCCTGGGAATCTCGGTCACTCTTCTTCTGCTGGCGCTGGGCATTTTGGCATGGCAGGCCTTCAGATGTTGCACACAGACACACACCACATACGCCCGGCAAGATACTGGTGAGTAGATTAGATTACAATACCAAACAGTACAGCACATATTGCTGATGCTGGGTGTCTGCAGGGAAAGTAAATAACCTAATGCAAACTTGTCTGGTTGGTACTGCAGTGAACAGTGAGCTGCTGTACTTAGAAGAAAAGTCACGAACAGCAGGAATCGTCTCAGGAGCTCCAAGTACTAGGGTAAGAGAAAATGGAAGTACGGATAAAACAAACAATTTAATTTAAACTTATTTTCTTATGACCTTATATTATACATACTGTATATGTGGCCACATTATTGTATCAGGTGGCCCAGAGTTAAAAGCAGTAACCATGCTGTACAATTTTAACAATGACCAGATTTCTTAACAAATCTATAGATGTCTGAGGTTCTAGGGCTTTGTGTGGTTAAAGCTGCCTACACATGATAGGCGACAAAAGCACTTTGCACCGGCCAATCCATTGATTTCCTATGGGGAAGGGCGGTGGCGCACAACTATGCGCTGCGCTACCCCTGGCGTCGGGCACCGCTCGTATTTGCCATTCAGATTATTTAAACTTCAACCTAGTTGCAACCAGTGAGATAATAGTCTGTCGTTACCTAGCAATGGGGAAATAGCTTCCTTGCCACCCTTGATGACAAATACCTGCTCTGCACTTTGCTCTCTGCGCTTTGCACTGCGCCCTACCTAGCGGTGCGCAAATCGCTTATCATGTGTAAGCGGCTTAAAGCTATAGTGCGTAGTTAAAGAATTATGGACAATTTGCAAAACAAACCTGTATTAACTATGGTAGAGAAGATACCTAACCCTATGTGAAAGTATTTAGAGAAATGCAGAACATTTTCAGGTATGACAGCTGCAAACAAAACTAAGAATCAAGTTTAGCAGCCCTATTATTATAGCTGCAAGATGACTCCAGTTGGGTGAGGTATCTATATTGATCTACTACATGTGAACTGTGTTTGACAACCTTCCTATCACCTGACTCATGTTAGTAATGGTCCTGCTGAGTGTAAAAATCACTTGTAGATTTTACTGTTAGGACAGGGTAAATGTTGGACTTAGGGGGAAAATAGAGTTGGACGAAAACTGGACTGCACTGCCATCAGGCTGAGGTTTAGGGCTAAATTCTGGGTAGAGAAAATAATAGGAGAACTTTTCAACATAACACAACTATAATCTACAGCCTTATAAAAACACCATGAACACTTCTTTGATGCAGCGTAAATACCATTTTGACATTATAAGTTCCTCAAATGTTTTATTTATCGATACTTTTAAAATGTTATGTTTATTTGTAAAAGATTACATTATATTGTTAGGTATTCCTGTTATTTTGCTCAGACCCTGTAGTCTGTGGAGATGCTCCAAATAGACAACCTTGTCTATGTACATAAAGATTAAGATGAACTTGTTTAAACAAAGGAGAGTTGGGACTTGTCCCAAGTCAAATAAAAGCTGGAGGTGCTGTAGTTGTAAATAAAAACACTACTAATAGAAATGGTGTCCATGTCTGCATGCTCCCCAGGTGGAGGAAGTCAGTACAGAGGTCCACAGGCTGAGTCGCTGTCTGTCTCAAACCTCGTTTCCCTCCTCAGGATCCAGCCAGGCAGACAGAGATATGGGAGAGCAGGCCAACATTAAAAATGTGGTACATTACTGTTTAATCCTGTTGTCATGTGACAATCTGCCAACAATTGTCTTTCTGTTTATTCTCTTCATCTATTGGCTTATGAACTCCTTATCTTCAAAAGCACTCAAGGCTCCCTTACAACTATATTTTACTCAGTTAGTATCGACCATAAAAATGTCGGCAACCTATATCTGACTCATTGTTTTGTAAGGGAGGTATATGTAGTTTTTGGAGTATGCTGTACTGCAAGATTTCCATCAAGCTAAACTCTAACATTAGCATGTTTACAATGACAATACTAAGATGCTAATGTTCAGCAGGTAATAATTACCAGGTTCACCATCTCAGCTTGTGCCTCTCCGGGAACCATCGCCTTATCGTGGTGGAGAGTTTGTGTGTCCCTATGAACCTGAGGGCTGTGTTGTCTGGAGCTTGTGCTCCTGGTAGGGTCTCCCTTGGCAAAGTGGTTTCAGGTGAGGGGCCAGACAAAGAATGGTTCATAAACCCCTATGAGTCATCGAGGAAGATGTGAAGTTACCTTGCCCGGAGGAAGCCCGGGCAAGCCCCCGGCTGAGCGCCGCTACGCCGAGTTCACCCCGGTGGACCAGAGGGTCGCCTCCCTACGCCTGCGGGTTGTGGGGGGGAAAACTCTGACTGTTGTTTGTGCATATGCACTAAACAAAAGCTCGGAGTATTCGGCATTCTTGGAGACCTTGAATGGAGTCCTGCATGGGACTCGATAGTTCTGCTGGGGGACTGGGGGCAATGATGGAGACACATGGAGAGGCGTGACTGGGAGGAATGGCCTCCCTGATCTAAATCCGAGTGGTTGTTTGTGTCTATAACGAACGCCATGTTTGAACATAGGGATGCTCATAAGTGTACTTGGTACCAGAGCACCCTAGGCACTAGTGCATCCCTGTGGAAGCTGGGGGCATTGAATCCGAGTGGACAATGTTCAAAGTTTCCATTGCTGAAGCTCCGGCAAGGAGCTGTGGTTTTAGGGTCTTAGGTGCCTCAAGGGGCGGTAACCCATGGACACCGGTGGTCAGGGAAGCTGTCCGACTGAAGAAGGAGTCTTTCCGAGATATGTTATCCTGGAGGACACCAGAGGCAGTTGCAGGGTACCGAATGGCCCGAAGAGCTGCAGCCACTGCTGTGAAAGAGGCAAAGCAGCGGGTGTGGGAGAAGTTTGGAGAAGACATGGAGAAGGACTTTCGGTCGGCACAAAGGTGCTTCTGGAAAAACGTTCGCCACCTCAGGAGGGGGAAGCGGGGAACCATCCAAGCTGTGTACAGTAAGGATGGGACGCTGTTGACCTCAACTGAGGAGGTAATAGGGCGGTGGAAGGAGCACTTTGAGGAACTCCTAAATCCAACTAATACGCCCTCTATTTCAGAGGCAGAGCTGGAGGATGATGGGGGATTGTCGTTAATTTCCCTGGTGGAAGTTGCTGAGGTAGTCAAACAACTCCACAGTGGCAAAGCCCCAGGGATTGATGAGATCCGTCCAGAAATGCTGAAAGCTCTGGGTGTGGAGGGGCTGTCTTGGTTAACACGCCTCTTCAACATTGCGTGGAAGTTTGGGACAGTACCTAAGGAGTGACAGACAGGGGTGGTGGTTCCCCTGTTCAAAAAGGGGGACCAGAGGGTGTGTGCCAATAACAAGGGTATCACACAGGGGTGCCTCCCTGGTAAAGTCTACTCCAAGGTGCTGGAAAGGAGGGTTCGGCCGATGGTCGAACTTCGGGTTGAAGAGGAACAATGCGGATTCCGTCCTGGTCGTGGAACAACGGACCAGCTCTTTACTCTCGCAAGGATCCTGGAGGGAGTCTGGGAGCACCTCTAAATCTGAGGCCATGTTCTCAGCAGGAAACCGATGGAGTGCCTTCTCCAGGTAGGGAATGAGTCCTTACCCCAAGTGAAGGAGTTCAAGTACCTTGGGGTCTTGTTCGCGAGTGAAGGGGACAATGGAATGGGAGATTGGTCGGAGAATTGGCGCAGCAGGTGTGGTATTACATTCAATTTATCGCACTGTTGTGACAAAAAGAGAGCTGAGCCAGAAGGCAAAGCTCTCGATCTACCAACGTCAATTTTCGTTCCTACCCTCACCTATGGTCATGAAGGCTGGGTCAGGACCGAAAGAACGAGATCCAGGGTACAAGTGGCCAAAATGAGTTTCCTCAGGAGGGTGGCTGGTGTCTCCCTTAGAGATAGGGTGAGAAGCTCAGTCATCCGTGAGGAGCTCGGAGTAGAGCCGCTACTCCTTTGCGTCGAAAGGAGACAGTTGAGGTGGTTTGGGCATCTGGTAAGGATGCCCCCTGGGCGCCTCCCTAGGGAGGTGTTCCAGGCACGTCCAGCTGGGAGGAGGCCTCAGGGAAGACCCAGGACTAGGTCTATATCTATATCTCCAATCTGGCCTGGGAATGCCTCGGGATCCCCCAGTTGGAGCTGGTTGATGTGGCCCGGGAAAGGGAAGTTTGTGGTCCCCTGAAGGAGCTGCTGCCCCCGCGACCCGACCCAAACAGAAAGTAAACCTGAGGCTGATGGAAATTTAATTAGCTTTGTATAAGTATTAAGTATTAGTCATAAAGTAAAGTGTTAGACAGATTCAAATTTTGGCCAGATGATGGCGCTGGACTAGAGAAAACGTAAAGGGATTACCAAAGCAGGATCCAGCCAGGCAGACAGAGATATGGGAGAGCAGGCCAACATTAGAAATGTGGTACATTACTGTTTAATCCTGTTGTCATGTGACAATCTGCCAACAATTGTCTTTCTGTTTATTCTCTTCATCTATTGGCTTATGAACTCTTTATCTTCAAAAGCACTCAAGGCTCCCTTACAACTATATTTTACTCAGTTAGTATCGACCATAAAAATGTAGGCAACCTATATCTGACTCATTGTTTTGTAAGGGAGGTATATGTAGTTTTTGGAGTATGCTGTACTGCAAGATTTCCATCAAGCTAAACTCTAACATTAGCATGTTTACAATGACAATACTAAGATGCTAATGTTCAGCAGGTAATAATTACCAGGTTCACCATCTCAGTTTGTGCCTCTCCGGGAACCATCGCCTTATCGTGGTGGAGAGGTTTGTGTGTCCCTATGAACCTGAGGGCTGTGTTGTCTGGAGCTTGTGGTCCTGGTAGGGTCTCCCTTGGCAAAGTGGTTTCAGGTGAGGGGCCAGACAAAGAATGGTTCATAAACCCCTATGAGTCATCGAGGAAGAGGTGAAGTTACCCTACCCGGAGGAAGCCCGGGGCCCCCGTCTGGAGCCAGGCCCAGATGGATGGCTCGTCAGCGAGCGCCTGGTGGCCGGGTTTGCCACAGAGCCCGGTTCGGCACAGCCCGAAAAAGCAACGTGGCACCTCCCTCTCCAACCCATGGGCCCACCACCTGTGGGAGGAACCGCTGGGGGCGGGTGCGCTGCCACACGGGTGGCAGTGAAGGTCAGGGGCCTAGACGGACCAGACCCGGACGGCAGAGGTTGGCTCTGGGGACGTGGAACGTCACCTCTCTGTGGGGGAAGGAGCCGGAACTTGTGCGGGAGGTGGAGCACTACCAATTAGATCTTGGTTCTGGAACCATACTCCTGGATAGGGGTTGGACTCTTTTCTTCTCCGGAGTTGCCCAGGGTGGTGGGGATACTCACAAGCCCACGGCTGAGTGCCGCTACGTTGGAGTTCACCCCGGTGGACGAGAGGGTCGCCTCCCTACGCCTGCGGGTTGTGGGGGGGAAAACTCTGACTGTTGTTTGTGCATATGCACCAAACAAAAGCTCGGAGTATTCGGCCTTCTTGGAGACCTTGAATGGAGTCCTGCATGGGGCTCCAGGGGGGGACTCCATAGTTCTGCTGGGGGACTTCAACGCACACGTGGGCAATGATGGAGACATGGAGAGGCGTGATTGGGAGGAACGGCCTCCCTGATCTAAATCCGAGTGGTTGTTTGTTGTTGGACTTCTGTGCTAGTCATGGATTGTCTATAACGAACACCATGTTCGAACATAGGGATGCTCATAAGTGTACTTGGTACCAGAGCACCCTAGGCCAAAGGTCAATGATCGATTTTATAATCGTTTCATCTGATCTATGTTTTGGAAGAGAGGGGCAGAGCTGTCAACTGGGTCAGGGGGTGGGGGACGACTCTGGACAGACCTGGTAAGCCCAAACTGGTAGTGTGGGTAAATTGGGAACGTCTGGAGGAGGCCCCTGTCCGACAGACTTTCAACTCACACCTCTGGCGGAGCTTTTCGTGCATCCCTGTGGAAGCTGGGGGGCATTGAATCCCGAGTGGACAATGTTCAAAAGTTTCCATTGCTGAAGCTGCGGCAAGGAGCTGTGGTTTTAGGGTCTTAGGTGCCTCAAGGGGCGGTAACCCACATGGACACCGGTGGTCAGGGAAGCTGTCCGACTGAAGAAGGAGTCTTTCCGGGATATGTTATCCCGGAGGACTCCAGAGGCAGTTGCAGCGTACCGAAGGGGCCGAAGAGCTGCAGCCTCTGCCATGAAAGAGGCAGAGCAGCGGGTGTGGGAGAAGTTCGGAGAAGACATGGAGAAGGACTTTCAGTCAGCACCAAGGTGCTTCTGGAAATCCGTTTGCCACCTCAGGAGGGGGAAGCGGGGACCGTCCACCATGCAAGCTGTGTACAGTAAGGATGGGACACTGTTGACCTCAACTGAGGAGGTAATAGGGCAGTGGAAGGAGCACTTTGAGGAACTCCTAAATCCAACTAAAACGCCCTCTATATCAGAGGCAGAGCTGGAGGATGATGGGGGGATTGTCGTCAATTTCCCTGGTGGAAGTCGCTGAGGTAGTCAAACAACTCCACAGTGGCAAAGCTCCAAGGACTGATGAGATCCATCCAGAAATGCTGAAAGCTCTGGGTGTAGAGGGGCTGTCTTGGTTGACACGCCTCTTCAACATTGCGTGGAAGTTTGGGACAGTACCTAAGGAGTGGCAGACAGGGGTGGTGGTTCCCCTGTTCAAAAAGGGGGACCAGAGGGTGTGTGCCAATAACAGGGGTATCACACTGGGGTCAGCCTCCCTGGTAAAGTCTACTCCAAGGTGCTGGAAAGGAGGGTTCGGCCGATGGTCGAACTTCGGGTTGAAGAGGAACAATGCGGATTCCGTCCTGGTCGTGGGAACAACGGACCCTCAGCTCTTTGGATCGTCTCGCAAGTGAGTCCTGGAGGGAGTCTGGGATGAGGATCAGACCTCTAAATCTGAGGCCATGGTTCTCAGCAGGAAACCGATGGAGTGCCTTCTCCAGGTAGGGAATGAGTCCTTACCCCAAGTGAAGGAGTTCAAGTACCTTGGGGTCTTGTTCGCGAGTGAGGGGACAATGGAACGGGAGATTGGTCGGAGAATCGGCGCAGCGGGTGTGGTATTACATTCAATTTATCGCACTGTTGTGACGAAAAAGAGAGCTGAGCCAGAAGGCAAAGCTCTCGATCTACCGGTCAATTTTCGTTCCTACCCTCACCTATGGTCATGAAGGCTGGGTCATGACCGAAAGAACGAGATCCAGGGTACAAGCGGCCAAAATGGGTTTCCTCAGGAGGGTGGCTGGTGTCTCCCTTAGAGATAGGGTGAGAAGCTCAGTCATCCGTGAGGAGCTCGGAGTAGAGCCGCTACTCCTTTGCGTCGAAAGGAGCCAGTTGAGGTGGTTTCGGGCATCTGGTAAGGATGCCCCCCTGGGCGCCTCCCTAGGGAGGTGTTCCAGGCACGTCCAGCTGGGAGGAGGCCTCGGGGAAGACCCAGGACTAGGTGGAGGGATTATATCTCCAACCTGGCCTGGGAACGCCTCGTGGATCCCCCAGTCAGAGCTGGTTAATGTGGCTCGGGAAAGGGAAGTTTGGGGTCCCCTGCTGGAGCTGCTGCCCCCGCGACCCGACCCCGGATAAGCGGACGAAGATGGATGGATGGACCATGTCAGTTTGTAGCATGCTAACATTTACTAATTATCACCAAACAGAAAGTAAACCTGAGGCTGATGGAAATGTCATTAGCTTTGTATAAGTACTAAGTATTAGTCATAAAGTAAAGTGTTAGACAGATTCAAATTTTGGCCAGATGATGGTGCTGGACTAGAGAAAACGTAAAGGGATTACCAAGGCATGAGCCAGTCACCATCCCGAACGACATACCAGCAATTCATTCTCCTGAACACCCAATGGACATAAGGCCCCCCACATGGAGCAAAGTGGTGAAGACGGTGAAGCAGGCGAGATCAGCATCAGCACCTGGGCCCAATGGTATCCCATATAGGCTCTACAAGAACATCCCCGGAGCCCTTAAATCAGTCCCTCACAGGATCTTGTGGGTGGCTTTTAGCTACTTTGGCGAACCAAACCACATCACAGGCTTGGTCAAGAGCTACTTTCAGGATCTACAGTTCTATGTTACATCTGAGAACAACACCACTACCTGGCAGCATCTGGAGATCGGCATCATGGCAGGCTGCACAATTTCCCCTCTAGCATTTGTCATGGCAATGGAGCTGATCATACGGGCATCGCTAAGGCGAACAGCTAACCATGGGACACACACCCAGGATTTATCAACCTGTAGTGGGCCTGCCTCAGCAGAGGGTGTATTGTGATAATTGGCCGAAACACCCTGTGATGCTGTGGTACACAACTGACGATGTGTCCCGCTAGTTAAGGCTTATAGCAGCGATCCTTCAAGAAATCTGAAGTGGTGCAAATGGAATTGAAATTGGAACATCTAGTCCTTTCAACAAACTTAAAACCAAAAATGCCAACGTCATGGTGGCACTAGAGGAAGAGTCAGGGAATAGATGCCGTACAATGGCCCTTTTTCCATAAATTTATTTACTATCACATTAAGGTGGTTTTTGAAAGTATTATTTCAGCAACTTATGTCTACCAGAGAGGTCAAGTTAGCTGTTAGTAAGCTAATGTTAGCTATGTGTTAGCAAGCTAAGGCACTTTTAAACGTAATACTGTATAGCTTCCTGATTTATCCACAGTACTCCCAGACTTCCAGCTGATGCCTCACGTCTTCTTATTGCCTGTATCCACTTTTGTCCTAAAGGTTCAGTTTGTTGGGTTCGGCAGCTTATTGAAACTTATTAAGGATTCTTGACGTTGTTGGCAGTGCATCCCACCACACAGCAGCTTTTAGGCATTTTTCCGTGGTTTGTTAGCAGAAGGAAATAAAAAGAAGGCACCTTAACGCAAAAAAGTCTGGTGATTCCGTCGGTATCGGACGTCGATGGGCGTAACAAAGTGGCCGTATTGGGAATGAGAACAGGCTGCACACCCTGCCACTGTTATTGGCTCAGGGTTACACACCCACGTGTTGGCGCCCACAAATGTCCCGCACACAGATACAGACAACGTCAAACACTTCTACTGGGTCATAAGTGATGATTGAGAGGGATACGTTTTGTATGATTGTATACATTTGATTTTTTTGGAAAATCCCACATATTATACCTTTTCAAGCAATATCAGCAGCGGTCTTTGGTGTCTTTCCTAACACAGCCTCTTTTACCAGGTCAATGGGTCTCTACGGTTTTCCATCTACTATGACCAGCTGCAGTCCCAGCTGGTGGTAACCATCCTGCAGGTGGAGGGGCTTCTGGAGCACAGCCAGATGCGTAGCCTCCAACCATTTGTTAATCTAAGACTCATGTGGGCAGGTTCAGAGGGAGTGGAATTGGATGACTGCACTGATGAGGAGGTAATAGTTACCACATACAAAACCATTGTATATGGTAACACAAACTACTGCATCTTCTTACAAGCGAAATATACATACTTTTCTTTTCTCCTTTTATGCTTTGCAGGCCCACTTTGTAAATACATGTCTTCAGGTTATTATTTAAAGCCTTGGAGCTGTACCTCTGTACTGTATAAAAGTGTTATGGATTACTGCTGTGTCCCTCTTAGGGCGAAGGGACTGCATCTGTCCTGTGGACAGTGCTGCAGGAGTGGCGGACTCGCATTGTAAAGGGCAGCTGTAACCCTTTATATGGAGACCAGTTCAGCTGTATTCTGCAAGAGGATAAGGAGCTTCATCACATCAACCTCAGGATGGAGGTCCTGCAGTACACAGACCCCGTTTCTCAGTATCTCTCAAATCATAGGACGTTATTTTGTCAGTTGAACAAATAAGACCTAAGCAGAGAGAAAGGAATGTTGTGTGATTCTGGAAGTAAACTGTCTGTCTGGCATCTGTCTGTGTGCATTTCAGGTGAGGGACTTTGATAAATTCTCCAGACACACAGTGTTAGGAGAGGTGAGGGTACCTCTAGGGCAGCTCAACATCTCCTACCATCTGGAGCTACAAGAAGATCTGAAGATACCCCAGAAGGTACAGTAATACATCATGTATTCAAACAGGAATGTTTTTCCTCATCTTACAGTTGAGGTGAATTAAAGAATGCCATTCTTACACATCCCATTATTAAGAAGAAGGTAATGTAGACTAGAGTATGTTAACATGATTATAAAACTGGAAGAAAGACTATTATGCCCTCAGTCAATTTAAGTTTTCTGAACTTATGTCAGTTTAGAACCAGGATGTACTGTATGTAGAATTTATTATCACCATAACTACAAAACTCTGGAACAAACAGAATAGGATTTAATATTGAATGGTTGAAGTGAAAACAATTACACATGTGAGACTGTCTACTCCTTGGCTTATTGTAAATAACCATACGTTTTTACTTTAACAACCATATTTTTTATATATTATAGACCAGAGATCTTCAACAGGGGGTCCTCATAATTACTGCAGGGGGCCCACCAAATTATTGTTGTTTATAAGTTTCCAAGAAAATTAAAATGTGTTACCATGAATCCAACATATTATTAGTAAATATACAGTATATCAGCCTATATGTGAAAAAACCCATTGATCATAAGTGCACTGGCAAGGTAGTCACTAAGATAGCCATCCACATATATTAACATTAACAACCTTAACACCTTAACAATTATTATTTTAATAGCTTAATATTCTATGCCAAAGGGTATTTATAAAGGCTTTAGGCCGTCCTACATGTTATTGTAGACCCAATTTAATATCCAACTTAATTTATATACAATGTAATACATTTTTTTGCGATGTAGTAGGGGGTCCTTGCTCAGTCTCTCTTTCAGTTAAGGAGTCCTTGGTTTAAAAAACATTGAAGACCCCTGCTATAGACACATTATGTGCTGAAGTGTCTTCCCACTTTCTGGATAGGATATTGTCGGAGAGGTGCTTCTGTCTTTGAAGATTCTTCCCACTTGTCAGAGGCTTGAGGTTGGACTGCTAAAGGTCAAAATGGGCCCCACTGAAATATGCTCAGAAGCAGGTAGATAACAAACACCTTAAAAAAAACGAAAAATAAAGCCATAAACATGCACCCGTCCTATATGTATAGTATAACATACAGTTTCTAATTTGCCTTCTCTGTGTTGTACCTGTTAGCCCTGTATGCCAGGATCAGTGTGCAGTGCAACCAGAGCAAGTTGAGGTACCAACAAACCTCTGCAGTGGCCCGCTGCCTGGTGACTGTCTTCAATGAGATCCTCATGTTCTCCCTGCCAGAATTTCCTCTGGAGCAGTGTAAAATATTGGTTTATGTGTATGAGACTCACACGACTAAGAAATCAACCAAACATCTGATTGGACAGTTGACTGTGGGGAAGGAGAAGCGTTCAGAAGACAAGCACTGGAGCTTAATGATGCGCTCAATCCGCCAGCCAATAGCAAAGTGGCATGGCCTACTGATCTGAATAACATCTCATGAATGCTCTCCTGCACTTCCTGGATGCCAAGCTGTTGTGCCTGTGTATCAGGCTGTAGAGGAATTTGCATCTGCTTAGCTGCAGACCCAAACATGGACTTCTCTCTCTCCTGACACCTCAATCAGGACAGCTAAGTGACTGCCCAACTGAAAATTTGGGTTACTCAGTCTACTTGTTCAATGACATCTCTTTTATCTCTTTTTAGCTTTAAATCTCATCACATTGACAAAGCTCTAAAGTACTGACATTTGCACTCATTATTTCTGATGAAAATCAATTTAGTTTTGCACCCACTACATGCAACTTTGTTGTTTGTGTTGTTGTTATATTTATATTTAAGATGTGCTGTTCTTTTGCTTTAAAAACTCAGTTTATTCTGCATTATTAAAGCTTTATGTTGCAACTCGTCGCATGTTCGGTAAATTGAGCAATGTACTGTAAATAAGAGTGTTAAATACGGTGGCCGCCAGGGGCAAACGCCCTGCAACTTAAGAAAACACATGCAAATAGACAAAACACAAGCAATTTAAGAATGCATTAGACAATACATGCGCAGCATTCAGCAAACGCTCTGCAAATACACACAACACAACCAAATACATAAACGCACTGCAAATAAAAAACGATGCAAAAAGAAAAGCACACAAACCCTGAAAAAAGAAGCAATGCAAAAAGAAAAACAACTTAATTCATTTGACAACACATGCGCAGCATTCAGCAAACACACTGCAAATACACACAACACAACCAAATACATAAACGTGCTGCAAAAAGAAAAGCACACATACCCAAATGCAACAAAAAAACGCAGCATTCAGATTACACAACGGAAGTTCTCCAGACCTCTAGAGGGAGCAGCTAAGTGGAACAGCTTGATTTTCGACCCCACGGGGAGAGAACACTCTGCCTTTTTATTAGAGTCGGGTATGGCTGCAGCTGGAGAACTCCCGTCTCATGCCTCCCGTCCCTCTCGACTATATATTAAATTAATATATATATATATATATATATATATATATACATACACATACACAGTCTATGCTCCCGTCTCATGCCATCCCGGCTGATGCCGTCCCCGAGCTTCAACTTTTCAAAATAAAAGCTTGCGTCTATTCCGCTATGTCTTTGTACTTTGGTGTTTTGGATGTTTTTGAACTAAACAGTACGGCAATCATGCTAATGAATACGATAACTTTTTCAGCAGATGTCTTAGTTACAAAACGATGGAGTTAGCAAAGCAGTTTTGTTGTTTATATGTGCAGATTTATTCAGTTTGATAAATCCCACGGTAAATTGGCTGGTTTACTAAACAGGGAGGGACTATAAATCCTGTCTGATTTTTGTTTTTTGTATTTCAAGAGTGAATTGCTCCACAATATGAATACATATTGATCACCTATTTTGTTGGCAACCGTTGTTGTATAATCACAATATTACACTTGAGGAGGCCTGTACTTCAGTAATGCGCCTTTCGGACCTCGAAATTAAACCCTCTCATGTAATATGGCTTAAACAAACGTCAGCGTTAAACACTGATGCAGTTTTAAATGTTTTATTACCACGAGTTTACAGACGTCTCTGCTGATTGAGGATCACCTGTGACCTGAGCCGAGACACACCCACCAAACTAAAGAAAACATCTCAAACATAGACTTAATATTTACAGTCTCTGATCTCAAAGCAGTTGCACACCGTTTCACAACTGGTGCACACCGTTCTGAGATTGAACGTGCTCTCTCTCTCTCTCTCTCTCTCTCTCTCTCTCTCTCTCTCTCTCTCTCTCTCTCTCTCTCGAAAATCAAGCTGTTCCACTTAGCTGCTCCCTCTAGAGGTCTGGAGAACTTCCGTTGTGTAATCTGGATGCTGTGTTTTTTTGTTGCATTTGTTTTCTGGGTTTGTGTGCTTTTCTTTTTGCATCGTTTTTTATTTGCAGTGCGTTTATCTATTTGGTTGTGTTGTGTGTATTTGCAACGCGTTTATGTATTTGGTTGTGTTGTGTGTATTTGCAGTGCGTTTATGTATTTGGTTGTGTTGTGTGTATTTGCAGTGCGTTTGCTGAATGCTGCGCATGTGTTGTCAAATGAATTAAGTTGTTTTTCGTTTTGCATCGCTTCTTTTTTCGGGGTTTGTGTGCTTTTCTTTTTGCATCATTTTTTATTTGCAGCTTGTTTATCTATTTGGTTGTGTTGTGTGTATTTGCAGAGCGTTTGCTGAATGCTGCATGTGTGTTGTCAAATGAATGAAGTTGTTTTTCTTAATTTGCTTGTGTTTTGTCTATTTGCACGTGTTTTCTTAAGTTGCAGGGCGTTTGCCTCTGTCGGCCACCGTAGTTAAATAATGACTTTTATTTAAGTCCAAAAATTATAAATTATCTTAGAAAAAGAAAGAAATTTCAACAGAAAACCAAGGATAAGTAGCCTCACTGTGGTAAAAGCAAAACACAATATTCATGCATTATGCAAGTAGCAACGCCCTCTTTTTCAGGAACGCCCTGCTCACACAGTTAGATTAACATCTCATTTTATGTGTTTATTTAGGTTTGGTCTGAAAGGTGTTTTTGCGTTTAGAGACTCTCTCACTGGGTGCACCCATAGTCTGTATACAAAAGGGTGCACCACAGTGATAGTGTTTTCCTGCATTTGTTTTTATTACTGGCCTCTGCTGCCATCTGTTGGTTTAACAGTTTATTTTGTTTGTGAAAGCAGAAAACCTACGTATTGTACTTTTGAACTCACCTTCACAAACCCTGTCGACTGGTCCTATTACACATCCATGCCTCCAACCTCTAGGGCCCTCCACTAACTGTTGCCTCATCTTGTCTTTGCTTTTTGGGTTTTTATCAAATCGTGTGTGTGTGTGTGTGTGTGTGTGTGTGTGTGTGTGTGTGTGTGTGTGTGTGTTCTTGTTTAACTATATTCGTGGGGTCCAAAAACTGGGAGTCCAGTATACTTGTGGGGTCTGGGTCTGGACAGCTTTGTGGGGCCAAAATGCTTTAAAGGGCTGTTTGAGGGTTAAGACTTGGTTTAGGGATATAATTAATCAATCAATTACAACTGTCGGGAGACGCAGTTCACGTATGTGATGGCAACAGGACGTAGTTTTGTCACATATAGGTCTTTAGTGCGCTTTCATAACTGCACTGTGAAACCAAAACTTTGCGGATCATATGCAAAGACATGAACCTCGGTCCAGACCTTGGTTCGGACTTTCAGGTGTGAAAGCCCCCTAAATCGATAACTTTTCAATTCTGGGATTGGTCCGGTGCTGCCGTAAGGTCCACCAGATCTCCCTCATTTTTGGCCAAATGTCCCTCACCTTCCGCTTTCTGTGTGTTGCCATTCTAAACTCGTTCGATTTATGAGGACTATGGTTAACTGCTCCTCAGATCTCTGCAGGGTAAATCCAGACAGAGTTTTCTGTTGCACAACTAAGACAACTTTTGAATGAGCACGTTCCACCAAAACAAATTCCTTCCCGAGGCTATTTTGCAGAGGCACTGTTATTGCGCCGCCCATGATGATTGTGATGGGTTTAAAGAAATGCCAATTAACCAGAACACGTTTTTCTCCACTCCCCAAATGCTGTGTGGACTAGCCAGCAGACCACTGCTGTTGCACTGCAACTTAGAAAAACACATGCAAATAGACCAAGTGTTTCCAGGGGACATGTTTAAGTGTGTGTGTCACCTAAAAGTGTCCCCTGGAAACACTTCTGTTGCATTATGGTCTATTTGCACGTGTTTTCTTAATGTGTTGTGGTCTATTTGCATGTGTTTTCTTAATTGTGTTGTGGGCTATTTGCATGTGTGTTCTTAATGTGTCGTGTTTTGGTCTATTTGCATGTGTTGTCTTAATGTGTTGTGTTTTGGTCTATTTGCATGTGTTGTCTTAATGTGTTGTGTTGTGGTCTATTTGCATGTGTTTTCTTAATGTGTTGTGTTTTGGTCTATTTGCATGTGTTGTCTTAATGTGTTGTGTTTTGGTCTATTTGCATGTGCAGCACTGTGGAGGAAGGTCTGGCAGGTGACCTTGATTCGGATAGCGGTCTCATACATCCATAGACAACATTAGCTAAGTCTTTGGCTAAGACAGCCAAGCAAACATGTCCTTTTGTTGCCTGTATGTGCCTACTGTGGGCAAAAAAGGGCCCCAACTGGGCAGCCCACTGTGGGCCCCATTACCATCGTGAAATGCGGGGCATGTGTGGGCCACCCATGTGGGGCCCAGTGGTGCAACAGTATGGGCTATGCCCCATATAGACACAGATATTAACACATTTTCCTCAGATGGCAAGTGTAAACAGAAAGTAGGTTGTAAACATTGCAAACAGAAACTCAAAACGTAGCCTACTCACCAAAATGAAACCCCATATTTGCTTGGCGTTAAGTGCTACTGATTTTTTGAGAAAAGCTGCTGTTTTCAAAGCGTACGAGTTGGTCCCTGAAGCTTATCGTCAGAAATTCAGGAGCTAGGAAAAAGTTGATAAGCTGACTAATGTGGAATTTGCTAGCCATTTGCAGGACCATTTTAACCACTTGTGTTCTGCTGCTGATGTTGATTATTTTGGGGATCACTGTGAGTTAGGAGTGTTGAAGCAGAGATGGGGACTCGAGTTTGAGATTCGGACTGGAGTTGCACTTAAAGAGTAATTCCTTTTTTTTTTCAACCTTGACCCTATTTTCCTCTGTTGACGATGGGAATAACAATCTTCCCAATTGGTCCAGTTTTAAGTGAGATGCTGTGACCTGCAGCCGCAGACCAGGCTGCAATGTAATCCTATAGGTCAAATTTGCATCGTCAATTACGTCTTCTAAAAGTGCTGTTTCTGCCACAGACATGCTCAGATTATTATTCTAAGTGTGTGACAACATTATGGAAAGGATCCCTACAGAGATATGCATTTTAAAAACCTCTTTAAGACCTTTTTGTTTAACCAGAAACAGCTCTGAGATTGCAAGCGCTAAAACCACCATTTAAAAAAACTAGAGTTGTGATTGTTGGAAAAGTGGTAAGATGTACCGAAACGGCTTTTCATAGTTTAATTTTGAATGAAGTGTATTTTACAAAGCTAAAATTACTGTTTATTTACATGGAATCAGGTGGCTCTAGCGAACGCAATTTCACGGATGTTTTAATGTTTAAAATAAGGATCTTACTCTAACAGAAAGGTCGACCTCCTTAGAAATCATGTTCATAATGTTGTATATAATGTTCAATAACTTACATTGTAGGTTGTTTAGCTGACTGCCGACAGCAGCGGTCTTGCTTTATACTGGACCAATGTCAAAGATTGTCAGTCACGTAGACACAAAAACATAGGAAAATAGGGTCCAGTTTGAAAAAAATCTAAGTTACCCTTTAGGTCGCGCACAATGACTGGAGACTTGACTTGAGACTTGTCCTCAAAAGACTTTAGACTCGACTCAGACTCAAAATGCAGGACTTGTGAACTATGTTTATTTTTAGGGAATGTCTGATGAGGGGAATGTTATTCCCCTCCCAGCATAACCTTTAACCTACCTTAACATATTTGCTGTCAGCGGCCACAAGTGAGAAAAATATTTTGACCACGCCAGCAGCTGCTGTGTCATTCATTATAAGCATGACTTTTAAAACTTCATGCAACAAGGCCCAAACAAAAGAAGCGCTGAATGTAAAATATGTGGACTCTAGCTCAAAGACTTGAGACTTGACTTGGACTAGCTCAGAGACTTGTGAGCATCTCTGTGTTAGGAGATTTAAAAAGACTGTTCCTTAGCATGTAGCAACATATATGAGTGAACAGAAAGCAACCACTGTACTTAAAGTGGGATTCAAAGAGTTAGCAGATGATGCAGCAGATCTGTTAGGAATTGTTGCCATTGACTTCCGACTCGCAGGGACGTCATCATCATGACAGCTGCCATATGGCACAGGGACGCATTGTTACAGCTGGACTGTGCGATCTCCCACCACACAGTGATAAGCCAGAGCGCTTGGAGAGGTTAGGGTGTCTTGTTGCAATACTTAGGCAACAGCTCCACCCCTGTGGTTAAATCGGGTATGTTGATCTGTAAAAGCAGAGCCCACTGTGTGAGGCTCATATGCTGTATGTGAATACACGGATCTTAAGTCACAGAATGACTAGCGGCCTTATTCATTCAGCGTGTTACGCTTAACGGCAGTCAGCTTTCCAGCGCTGATGTGTAGAGAAAGGCTCAGACACCACCTCTGCCTCTCGTGTTAACCTACCCTCAGACAAGTTTTTAAAGCGTATGTTGCAGCCTTTATCGTCATGCGACAAAGACTCTGAAGAGAGATGGGTTTTGCACATCCCTTAGTAAAGTGTTTGTTGGGGATCAGACGACAGAAACCTGCTGTGTGTTCTCTAGCACCTTTATGGGATTTAATCTAAGGTGACCAGATTTCTGAGACAAAATCCGGGGACATTTTCAGCTCAGAAGCATAAATACCTCCAAAATAGACCTGTTTTAAAAAACATTACCTGTAATGTTTTTATTTTTGTAAAACTTAAAACGGGGACCCGGCCCCAGGGGCATCACTAGACCTAGAGCTGCACTGGGGCACAAACCCACCGAGGGGGGTCCATGGGCATGCTCCCCTGTAAGAAAATGTTGTCTATTTTAACGTTTAAATGCATCAATCTCAGTGGCGGTTTTTGGCCCGGGACGGCATTTTTTCATGACACATGGGGGGTGGCACGAGCACTTAAAAAAAAAAAAATCCTCAAGCGGTTTTCTACTGTATTATCTATCATTTCACCGTGTGGGGAATTGGCAAATTGGCACCCCTGCTTGCTGAGAAGATGCCGTGGATGGAACGGTCCGGACAAGTGGGGGAACGGGGGATGATAAGGATCTATCGGAGATCTACCCCAACTTTTGGACTGCTCTCAGGATTGCACTTACTCTGCCAGTCACTGTGGCTCAAGATAGGAGCTTTTCAAAGCTAAAGTTGATCAAGTCATACCTGAGGTCAACCATGTCCCAGGAACGGCTCACTGGCCTTTGCGTCAGTATCAATCATTCAATAGGGGAACAGATTTCATATGGTAACATCATTGATGATTTTGCATCAAGGAAGGCCAGAAAGGTCAGGTTTTAGTTTAGTTATTTATTTTATATTTTATATGTATATTATTCTACACTATAATATAGTAATTTTGCTAAATTCTGCAAAGGTTAGACTTGATTATTCTTATCTATGGATGGAAATATTTGTGCTGTACCCTGAACTATTTTGCACTTCAGAATTTTAACCATGCACACACAGGTTGAATAGTTTTTTCTTCATATTTTTGCATTAATGTCACTAGGAAGCACAACAGTAGAAATATATATTCATATTTGTAAGTGGGATATATATAGGTAAGTGGGATTGTCTGGAATCTGACAATATAATAACCATTATGGTAACTAATTTTACAAAAATGTCTGTGCTGACATAAATAGTTTACATGAGAATACATTATACTTTTGGCCCAAAGTTGGAGACCATGTAGAAATTTTGTTGCAATTTCAAAACCGGATTACCTGGAAACCGCTTATTGTACCGATGCATGTGTTGAGTGAAGAGTTTGAGATATTTCACAGGGAGTAATGGGTGTGCAGAGATGTATGCAGAATGCAAATATGATAACATTTCATATAAGTTCAATGTTAATTTTCTCGCAAACCATTTGTCACAGCAACTGGTGCTAATATCATTGGAAAGCTTAGATTCTGGTTGAGGTGGTTGTGCCAGACTCACGCCTTTGGCTGAGTCTCTATCTGTCAGAGGGAGAGCAGGAGTGCGGTTGTGAAGAAGTTGGTAATTTCATGGCGCAGATTAACACTTTTGCATGCGCTATATCCGTGTCACATTCTCATTAGGGGCTGAGCCCCCTTAAAGGTCTGATCCTAGAATCGCCCCTGCTGCTACTTCATACTTGTACTCCACTACAACTTAGAGGGAAATGTTGTAATGTTTACTGCACTACATTCATCTGACAGCTTTTGCTTTATTGCTTCAAACTGGGCTTGTTTCTGCAACAGCTCATTGAGTATCAGATACAATTAAAACTATTGATGAAATATTTTCCTATTACATTGGTCCAGTATTAAACAAGATCGCTGTAGTCGGCAATGGCGAAACAAGCTACAATGTAAGTTAACAGGACGTCAATTGTCCAGCTTGTATTTACGTTCATAAAAGTGCTCGTTGAGCCAGTGACAGGCTCAGATTAATATTCTAAGTGTCTGACAACATTATGGAAAAGATTTCTAAGGAGGTGGACCTTTCTGTTAAAGAGTAAGATCCTTTTTTTAAACATAAAAAGTCCGCGAAATTGCGTTCGCTAAACCCACCAGACTCCATGTAAATAAACAGTAATTTTAGCATTGTAAAATATGGGCATTCTAGAACATCTCTGAGCTCTGAGCAGCGCTTGCTTGTCTTGAGTAGGGTTGGGTACCGTTTGAATTTTTACGATTACGATGCTGAACCGGTACTTTAAAACGATTCCGATTCCTAACTGATTCCTAAACCGATTCTTGAAAAACTGAAAAATGACATCAAAGAAAGGCTCTTTTATGGAGTTTTTTTATTATTATTTAAGTTTAACAATATATTAACGTTTTAAAGTACTTAAATATATAATAAGTAAACCTAAGTCACCTAACACATAACTACAATAAGTTAACAAATAACAGTTACACTTTTAACAAGTAACAACAAAATAAATGTTCTTGAGTTGGTATGTCAACCAGCTTCAAACTTTAGCAGTTCTTTTGCAGAATAATTACCATATTTGCCTTCTCTGGCAAGAAACACACCTCTCCTGACTTATGGCATGTCATGCACAGGAGAAAGCTCTCTCAGATGGTGTCCAAGAGGCCTGTACACACAGGTATGAGTTTGAAAGGGGAGACAATTTGGGGCGTCTGTCCCGCCTCCCCCACCACCAAGCCACAGGGTCTTGTCCTGAACGATAGACTAGCAGAGCAAGTGTAATATGTTTACTAGAGATCACGTGCAGTGAACGGTTAATATGCCTTTACTTCTGTTTCGGTGAGCCCAGAGGGAAAATATGGCATTTTAAAAGTAGCCTACATTTACGATAGCTTGATAACAGCAGACCACAGAGAAAGTGTGATATCTTTACGTCCGTTTCGGAGCGTGTACAAAAAGCAGTCTATCAGCTAACAACATCAGTGATAGTAGAGTGCATGTCCGAGAATAGCGCGGACACACACTTCACACCGCGAGCGGGCACATGCGCCACTCGGTAGTAGCGGTAGCGGTAGTAGCTCCTGCACCCCAACAAGCATTAATTATATGTATACCTGGTTTGCTGTTTAATTCTATTATTGCATATCAGGTGGTTTGCTGGGTAAGAGTATTCATTCATCTTGGCATAACTGTAATGTGTTTACAGAGGCAATGCCATTTCTCTAGATAGCATATTCCTCCTGCGGCCGCTGAGCTCATATGGAATGGCCTCACGGCGGCTGGTGCCAGGCCCACACATAGCAGTTTCACTAAATAGCATATTCCTCCTGTGGCCGCGGAGCTCATGGGGAATGGCCTCACAGCGGCTGGTGCCAGGCCCATAGCAGTTTCACTAGATAGCATATATTACTCCTGTAGCTGTGGAGCTCATGGGGAATGGCCTCACAGTGGCTGGTGCAAGGCCCACACATAGTAATCTCACTAGATAGCATATTCCTCCTGTAGCCACGGAGCTCATGGGGTATGGCCTTATGACGGCTGGTGCCAGACCCACACATGCAGTTTTGGGGGGAAGCTACTTTATCATCACTCCCAATCTCTCATGTAAACCCATACTGCAGGAAGTGATGAGGTCAGAGTCTGGCCGGCAATCTCAATGTTCCGCTGTTATAATAAACATTTCAAACGTGAGTTGTCTGACTAAAATGGAGCGACTCCTGAGAGCTAGTTCAGGCAGCCAACTCAAGCTGAACTGCGTACACACACATGACTTGCCTCACTCCCCGTATCATTTACCGAACACCATCCATCCATCCATCCATCTTCATCCGCTTATCCGGGGTCGGGTCGCGGGGTAGCAGCTCCAGCAGGGGACCCCAAACTTCCCTTTCCCGGGCCACATTAACCAGCTCCGACTGGGGATCCCGAGGCGTTCCCCAGGCCAGGTTAGAGATATAATCCCTCCACCTAGTCCTGGGTCTCCCGAGGCCTCCTCCCAGCTGGACGTGCCTGAACACCTCCCTAGGGAGGCGCCCAGGGGGCATCCTACCAGATGCCCGAACCACCTCAACTGGCTCCTTTCGACGAAAGGAGCAGCGGTCTCTACTCCGAGCTCCTCACGGATAACTGAGCTTCTCACCCTATCTCTAAGGGAGACGCCAGCTACCCTCCTGAGGAAACCCATTTCGGCCGCTTGTACCCTGGATCTTGTTCTTTCGGTCATGACCCAGCCTTCATGACCATAGGTGAGGTAGGAACAAAAACTGACCGTAGATTGAGAGCTTTGCCTTCTGGCTCAGCTCTTTTTCGCCACAACGGTGCGATAAATTGAATGTAATACGCACCTGCTGTGCCGATTCTCCGACCAATCTCCCGCTCCATTGTCCCCTCACTCGCGAACAAGACCCCCAAGGTACTTGAACTCCTTCACTTGGGGTAAGGACTCATTCTCTCACCTGGAGAAGCGCACTCCATCGGTTTCCTGCTGAGAACCATGGCCTCCGATTAGAGGTGCTGATCCTCATCCCAGCCGCTTCACACTGCCGCAACCCGATCCAGTGAGTGCTGAAGGTCACAGGCCGATGATGCCATCAGACCCATCATCTGCAAAAAGTAGCTGATGAGATCCCCAGCCCACCGAACTGCAACCTCTCCACCCCGACTACGCCTGATATCCTGTCCATAAATACTACAAACAGGATTGGTGACAAGTTTAGCCCTGCGGAGGCCAACTCTCACCTGAAACGAGTCCGACTTACTGCCGAGAACCCGACACACAGCTCTCGCTGGTCGTACAGAGATTTGGATGGCCCTGAAGGGACCCTCACCCAGTGCTCCCGCAGCACCTCCCACAGTATCTCCGGGCACCGGTCCTACGCCTTTCTCCAGATCCACAAAAGCACATGACTGGTTGGGCATACTCCCAGCTCTCCAGGATCTGCGAGATAAAGATCTGATCCGTTGTTCCACGACCAGGACGGAATCCGCATTGTTCCTCTTCAACCTGAGATTCGACTATCGACCGAACCCTCTCTTTCCAGCACCTTGGAGTAGACTTTACCGGAGGCTGAGAAGTGTGATACCCCTGTAATTGGCACACACTCCTCTGGTCCCCCTTTTAAAAAGGGGAACCACCACCCCGGTCTGCCACTCCTTAGGCACCGTCCCAGACTTCCACGCAATGTTGAAGAGGCGTGTCAACCAAGACAACCCCTCCACACCCAGAGCTTTAAGCATTTCTGGACGGATCTCGTCAATTCCTGGGGCTTTGGCCACTCTGGAGTTGTTTATCCACCTCAGCAACCTCCACCAGGAGAGTGATGCCATCTCATCCTCCAGCTCTGCCTCTACCATTTTGGATTTGCGATTTAGGACGGATTTAGGAGTTCCTCAAAGGTGGTCTCCTTCCTTACCGCCTTATTACCTCCTGGCTGAGGTCAACAGCGCTCCCATCCTACTGTACACAGCTTGGATGGTTCCCCGCTTCCCCTCCTGAGGTGGCGAACGGTTTTCCAGAAGCACCTTGGTGCCGGCGAAAGTCCTTCTCCATGTCTTCTCCGAACTCCTCCCACACACGCTAGCTTTGCCTCTTTCACGGCAGAGGCTGCAGCCCGGGCCCTCTCGGTGCCTTGCAGCTGCCTCGGAGTCGATCTGGGGATAACATATCCCGGAAAGACTCCTTTCTCTTTCCAGTCGAGACGGCTTCCCTGACCACCGGTGTCCACCACGGTAGTTCGTGGGTTACCGCCTCTTGAGGCACCCTAAGACCCTAAGGCCACAG